>NW_017100399.1:973088-973492 GCF_001263275.1 Habropoda laboriosa | reverse complement strand
ATAGGTGATTTAAATACTAATCATTATTAATCAATAATAATGTTAATTGTTAAATTGATTGTTAATAAAAATTTCTAAATACTTACTTTTTAATAGTATGTAGAATAATATAATTTTCGACATTTGATTTTAAAGAAAACCTACTAAATTTCTAAAATAATGTGATTAATTATATAATAAAACTTGTGCTAAATATTTAAATTGTAAGCAATTTAATAAAATAACTATTACAATGTAATAATATTCATCTAATTTTTGTCAATGTATTTAAAATGAAATTGCCTTTTCACTGACTACTTCCGCTAAGTATCGATATTTAGGAAGCGCAACTTTCGCCATCTTGATGTTCTTTACCAGGGGAGACTTCTAGACTCCGTCATGAGGTACAAATTGTTCAAAGATTT
>NW_017100399.1:971247-972705 GCF_001263275.1 Habropoda laboriosa | reverse complement strand
TGTTCAAAGATTTTTTGCTATATTTTTATATTAATTCAAATTTAATTTGTATTACTTATAGTATCAATAAAGAAATTTATATTAATATGAAAATTTATTGTTTAGTTTAATATATTGTATTTTGTATATTTTATGTTTGAGAATTTGTTGACGACTGACCACATGGTTTCATGATAAAAGTTTACTATTTTTTGTCTAAATTTATATTTAATAAGTTACAATTCAGTTTTAGTGCATTTATTGTATAAGTCATGCAGAAATAATATCTTAAACTGGCAAAAAGTCAAGTTAATGTGAATAATTTTTTCCATAATATAACCTCACTTTTTTGTTTCAGTTCGTTAAAGCTGCAGAAGAGGCTAGCAGCCTCTGTTATGCGATGTGGTAAAAAGAAGGTGTGGTTGGATCCTAATGAAATTAACGAAATTGCAAACACAAACTCCCGTATGTATTTTGCGTGAAAATTAATATCAGCAGTTGTATGGTTATGATATATGTAAATTCTTGTTTTACTTAAGGACAAAACATTAGAAAGCTGATTAAGGATGGTCTTATCATTAAGAAACCTGTAGCTGTTCACTCTCGAGCACGTGTTCGTAAAAATACTGAAGCTAGACGTAAGGGACGTCACTGTGGTTTTGGTAAAAGAAAAGGTACAGCAAATGCTCGTACACCACAGAAGGTAAACAGAAAGTTTTGTGATCACTTTATTTCAATGATTTGATACATTTAAATAATTTGTTGGAATAATGAAAACGGAAAAATAATAAAATATAATATGAATTATGTGTGTCTTTTATAGGATTTATGGATCCAGAGAATGAGAGTCCTTCGTAGACTTTTGAAAAAATATCGCGAAACAAAAAAAATTGACAGACATCTGTATCATTCCCTGTACATGAAAGCCAAGGGTAACGTGTTCAAGAACAAGAGAGTTTTGATGGAATTTATTCATAAAAAGAAAGCTGAGAAAGCGAGAGCAGAGATGCTTTCAGATCAAGCCGAAGCGCGTCGTACTAAAGTTAGAGAAGCCCGTAAACGTAAGGCAGAGCGTATTGCTACGAAAAAACAAGAGTTGTTACAATCCTATCAGCGCGAAGACGAAGCTGCTGCAGCAGCGCAGAAAAAGTGATTTAACACTTTTACAGATTATTATATAAATAAAACATAAAAAAAACAATTTATCTTGAATTTAATTACCACCTTTTTATTTCCTGTAAAAGGGTCACATACAGAGTGTACATTAAGATTTGTCTTTAGATATTTTTGTTTTTCATCATGTTGAAAATGTTCATAAATTGAATTATATTCTTATAAATTATTTTATCTTGAAATGGAAAATTGAATTTTGCTTACTATTGCCATCTTTTGCTAAGCAAACATAACCAAAATAACCGAATTATTTTTGCATTTTTCTAAATTATTTATGTTAGAATAAGTTTTATTCATTGCTGTGAT
>NW_017100399.1:953998-971200 GCF_001263275.1 Habropoda laboriosa | reverse complement strand
TTGAATAAAAAAATTTTCATTCGAAATTAATATATAATTGTATCCGTAGATAGAAGCATTGTTACTTCTTAGAATGGATGAGAGCACTCGAGTATATACACACATAGATAAAAAGTGAATAAAAGTGAAGGAACGTTATTTTTTCTTGACGCACACTGTTAACAAATATCTATTTATTGGAAGATAAAAGGTACACATCTGAGACACAAAATATTTGGGACAGAAATTAATTTATTGTGATTTCTATTAAAAACAAAGGACTCACAAGAGGTTAGAAAAAATGAAATGGATGAGTATAAAATAAAACAAATTTTTAGATAAAAACATTATATCAATTAAAATGGATCATTTGTAAAATATTGTAAATATTTGCATTTATATAGAACAATATGTATACTTTGACAATAGGTTTACTTGACAATAAATATTAGGTTTCATTACACGTTCTATAACATTTGAATTTTATACCAAATCTACACGTTTAGCGATAACGTAATTTTGAATCTGCGTTTCAATTTTGTTATTACATAATTAGTGATATTTCCAGTAATGCCATCTACCATATGATATATTTTTCATATAATAAATATAATCATTCCTTTAATATTTAAAATATGTTAACATTCCATCATTGCAATTCTGAAGGTTGAGTGCATCAAAGCATGAAAAAATAAATGTATCAGAAATTTTAGCATAAATATTAAATTTTTACTATTAAAAGGGAAATTTGTATTGACCTACAAATTTCTTTCTTATTATTAATTCAGAGGCTTATTAATAGATGAATAAATAAATATTTGTATTAAAAAGTTACTGCATTCCAATTGTTGTATATGTGAAGATAAAATATTGAGTTCCTAAAGTTACATTGGTGTTCCCAGCTGGATGTTCCTTATATCTGTGATGGAGAATTGATACAACGATGGAAGAAGTGGAACATGTCAGTAAATATTTATAAATTCCAAATTAGTACCAGAATTATTTCTGTTCTTTTCCTATTGTAAGATTATTTTCTTAATTAATTAATGCTTTGAAAAAGCTAGTTATGATATTTTCACATGCACTATGATAGTATTGCATGTTACAATATATATGCATGCAAATAATACAGAAATATTTCCTAGTAATACTGAATCACAAGATAAACACTTTATTTCTGTCATAAAAGAAAATATAACTAGTGCCAATTCCATTAAAGAACAATCAGAAACTGAGTTGGTTCTAAATTCTTGTCCAGCAATTACTCAAAATTGCCCTCTCTTGAATTCCTTGCAAAAAGATATTGAAACGACCGAAGTAAAAATATCTCCTGCGCAAAATACAGATAGACTATTAAGCGAAATTAATTTGTCAGGTATGTATTTATAGTCACACATTTTGATTTTCCAAATTTGTTTGAATATTCTGACGTTTTGTAGAGAATACAGAAGTTGAGAGACCAGTAATTATACCACCTAAAATGATGGACAATAAAGTAACTGTTCCTGAAAAATCACGGGAAAAAATAAAAGCAGAACGTGAGGCAAAGAAGGCCGCTAAAGCACTTGCCAAAGCGAAGGCTAAATCTGCTAAGGCAGGAGATAAAGATGATTCGAATAATAAGTCTGCAGGTATTAAAGATAAAGAAAGTAATGAGATTGATAGTATTAGGAATGAACAAAGTAACGAAACGTCAAAGGATATAACCAAGGAAAATATTGAACCTTCTAATAAAACGAATGTAGTTAATAAACTTACGAATACATGTGTAAAAAATGCAGAGCCAGAGGCTGCGATAGAAGGAAAAAGCAAAGCGGAATTGCGCGCCGAAAGAAGGGCGAAACAAGAAGCGCAAAGAGCAGCAAAGCAACAACTTCTAGACAAAAGTAAAGTTAAGAGTAAGGAGGAGGATGATAATAAGCCTGTAACGCAAATTATTGTTGAAACTCATACGGTAAAGAAAGTAACTACGCCTAAAAAAACCGTTCAGAAAGAAAACACCCATGAAATAAATTTGTTTAAACATTTGTATCATGAAAGGGAACAATCTAATGTTCATGTTCCTTTTGTCAATTCAAACATACATCTAGCTATAGTTAGATTAGGTGCGCAATATGCGAACAAAGTAATTGTTGGTAGCAATGCAAGGTGTGTAGCACTTTTGGCTGCTGTTAAACAGCTTATTCAGGATTTCGAGCGGCCATCACAAGCTGATTTTATCAGAGGTCTCGAAGCAACTTTGCAGGAATCTATAGCTTACTTGCATCACTGTAGGCCATTAGCTGTTTCCATGCAAAATGCATTGAAGCACTTGAAGTGGCAAATGACACAATTGCCTTCCGCATTGTCCGATGCAGATGTAAGTAATACTTAGAGATTTTAAATACGTTTTCATGAAATGATATTTAAAAAGTTACATTATAAAAATGTACATTTCAGGCAAAGAATAAACTAAGTAGCGCAATAGATACTTACATTCTTGAACAAATACAGCTTGCTGGCAAAGCAATATCGTTAACTATTCAGACAAAAATATCCAACGGAGACGTTATTCTAACTTATGGCTAGTAAGTGTTCAAATATTCTAAAACGTATACACCTGTCCCTCGCATTTGCAACAAAACTAATATTGCTTTTAGTTCATCATTGATAAATAAAATACTGTTAGATGCGCACACCGCAGGCAAACAGTTTCGTGTTATCGTCGTCGACGGTAGACCATGGCTGGAAGGGAAAGAACAGCTTAGACGCTTAGTGAAGCACGGAATTGAATGTTCTTATATTTTGATTAATGCTCTAAGTTACGTGATGCCTGAAGTAAGTATTAACAGTGATTTTCTTTCTATTTTAAATACTTCATAAGGCTGTTGTTCATAATAATGTTGTTAAATAGGTAAGTAAAGTGTTTCTCGGTGCTCATGCTATATTAGCGAATGGTGCTGTAATGTCGAGAGTAGGAACTGCTCAAGTTGCCTTGATGGCAAGAACCTTCAATATTCCAGTGTTAGTAGCCTGCGAGACTCACAAATCTTGTGAACGGGTGCAAACAGACTCTATTGTTTATAATGAATTAGGTAAGCAGAACTTTATATTTTTTTCTTTTTTGCCTAATTTAAATATAAATAATCGATTTCTTTCTCTTTGTTTTCTTTTTCTACGACCAATTTATTTACAGGTAATGCAGATAAACTTGCACAAGATTATCGAAACGGTTCAAAAAAATCGTTACTCGCAAACTGGAGAACCAGAAAGTCATTGAACCTTTTAAATATTACCTATGATGTCACTCCAGCTGATTTAGTGACGGCTGTTGTCACGGAATTAGCCATTTTACCGTGCACTAGCGTTCCTGTGATTTTACGTATCAAACCATCCGAAATCTAAATTTTGCTGTACTGAAATGTATTCTCGTCATATCACATAGCATTCGAACGTCAACATAAACGAAACCATTGTACTTCTTGTGTCCGCGTATATAAATTTGTTTTACCTAATGCTTCGAAATTATGTATTACTATACATTACTTATATTATTATAATACTTGAAAAAAAAACCAGAATCATATATTGCGTCCCTCTAAAGAAACTAATGTATGTATTATTATTGTATATTATGTTGTGTACTTTAAAATAAATTTCTGGAAACTAAATCATGTATCCACAGACGAGGTATAGAATAGACCTATCATTATATAAGGATTTTATGTTTCACGTTCTGAAATACCAATCGTGTAAAAATTCAAAGGTTTTGTTATGCCATCTACGATAATGGAAAGTTAACCATAAGTCAGACATAGAAATTTGTTCGAGCTTCTGAGAAATTATTGATTTATATGTACTCTAATTAGCTTCGGGTATAATAATACAAGTCAATCATTTCTCAGAGGCCCAAAAATTTTCGGAACCCGTAAGTAATGAAAATCAACCATATCTTGAAATTTTTTTCGGAATCAACAAGTAGTGTAAGTAAACCATTTCTCAGAGATGCCAGAATGCGTCCGTTTAAATCCCGAAATTTGACCGGAGAATGAGAAATTGTACATGAAGGAGATAAATAAATTGCTGGATACTTAGGAGATAATTATATAAGTAATAATAATATTATACCACACATTAATTGATAAAATTTTCATTGAAAGATCTTAATTTATATTCTTTGTATAGTATACATTTAAAAGTATAGAGGTCTATACTATGTGTACAATTATATACTATCTTGTCCTATATTTTATTTGTAATTTCATATTTACATTTAGTTTTAATACCAACCACTACTAATGTTGTAATCTTATTCTATGCTGATTTGATAACGTTGGAAGTGACATAAAAATGGTAAGAGGGCTCTAGAGCCCTTATGACGTGATGAAAAAATATATTAGGTGATTGATCTATTATGTACGTGGTTTGTGCTTTTAGTACAAACGAGTTTACATAGGCGCCGGAAAACAACATTTTATGATAACATAAATTCAATCCTTTATTCTGTAATTAAATAAAATAATGGTGTATAGAATGATTTTTAAATATCCGTGTAGTCAGATTGGCTTTGCTCAACATTTTATTAAGTTAGTGAAAGTAACTTGTTCGATAACTGGGATAACCTTATTTTAAGTATCTTATATTAAGTTTTCTTTCTCCTGCTTTTCTCTTTTTCAATTAATCAAATGAACGTAAAACGAAATGTTTGGCCTATCTCTTCCAAACAGAGTTGTCAGGATATATACTGGACAATCAGTTTTATATTTCTGTACTCGCGTGCGTGTTACCAGCCTTTTGATAGAACATTTAAATATCAATCATAGTGCCATCGAAAAACTTAAAAAAACTGAGAGAGACACTTTAATTGCTAAAATACCAGAAAAACAAATAGTTCGAAACTGTACAATATTGCAGGTGAATTTATTCATAAAAAAATGTTATATAATTTTGATACTAGTAATACTTTATTTACATAATTATTGTTTTTTTTTTATTAGAATATGGGTGTAAATTTAGAACATATAGAATATTTGGCATGTTGTTTAAGTCTTCAGCCTATAATTATAAAAAACAGAATTGCTATACTTAAGGAAATGGGTGTCAAATCCATAGGTTTACAGCATATCTTTGGGTGTGTATATGTTACTAAATATATTTCCAATATGTTATTCTATAAATAAAAGTCTAAAGCATGTAACATATGTTGTTATTAACTATAGCTATTTTATGTTTTAGGTTTTCAAATAGAATGCGGAAATCATTAAAATGTTTCAAAAGAAGTCATAATATTCCAGTGAATCAGAATATCATGCAAAACTTACTTAATTATATGGGTATAACAAACAGTAAGGACATTCAAAATTTCACAGAATTTAATCCCAATATACGAACAGGTGATTACTATCAAACATGTATGCTATATTATAAAACAATTTACTTAAATCTACATGATCCATTATTCTATAAAAATAGAAAGATGAAATATCAAAGTATCACAGAAATATCTAAATTAGTACATATACTAAAAACTGAATGCAAATTTGATAATGAATTTGTAAGTATTGTTACTTATTGTTCATTATACACATCTAAAACAGAAAATATTTTGAATGAAATTTGATAATACAGAATATAATATATATTGCAGCTAAAAGAGCATCCATATCTTCTGAATCTGGATGCAGCTAATGTTGAGGAGTTTCTTACTGAACTCAAAGGTTTAAATATAAATGGCAATAATGTAAATAATTTTGTAAAAAAATTTCCACGTATTTTATTTTGTAAAGCTGATAAAGCAAAAGAATTATTAGAGCTTTATAATCTGTTGGGGATACCTTCTCAAGCACTTTCTTCTTATGCATGTGCTCTCAAAATGGACAAAGAAATATTTCTTGAAAGATTCATGAATATTGGAAATAGCAATGAGTTAGGTGTATGGTTGCAACATCGACGTATACTGCCTATGATTTATTACTATAAAACAGTGATGAATCGCGTAAACTACCTTAGGCCCTTAAATTGTTTGTATAATGCGAATATTCAAACACTTTTATCGGATAAAACGTATTTCTTAAGGTTAGAAACCTAGCAAAGTTAAAAATAAAACTTGTCGATAACATGAATATTAACTAATATTCAGATTGTTAACAGTGATGTATGTTTTAGGTTTGTGGAGGGCGATATTTTTTATACAGCTGTAAAAAAACATTTAGTGTATATATTGCGTAAAGAATTAGGAGAAGACAAGACTTATGTAATATATTCTATTATGAGGCATCCTTATTGGAAACATGTTTCGCTGGTACACATCGATAAAATGTTACGGCGTTTGAAGAAATATTATTCGGCAGACGATATATGTAAAAATATTCATATTATTCTTTATCCAAGGTAAGAATTTCTTTGTATTAATTGTAATTTCATATATTTTGCAGCAATTTTTAACAGTATTATTCGTGATACTTTTCTATGTTCAGGTCTAAAGTTGCTAGTGTTTTGAATTCATTACGTCGAGAATATTCTCCAAAAAATGGTTATAATTTTACTTCTACACAATATTTGGCATTATGCTTGTACATATTAGAAAGAAAGTATCACTTTAGTGGAGATGCAGTTTGGCAAACGGTGTCGACAGATACGTCAAATGTCGGTCCGAATGTCTTCAAAGATATATGTAAGAATGAATCTGATAATCTTGTTGAATATATATGTAAAAACGATAACATATTGTTTAATGTAAGTGGAGTGGCGTGGCTTGAATATTTGCTTCGATAGTATGGACTGTACATATACAAAAAATGTATATATTTGTATTACAATATAATTTGTTAGTAACATTCTAAATTATTCATTTAAACAATACGATTATTTTTATAGCACATTTCGAACGTTTTTGATATATTAAAAATTATTTTCTCATACAAATTGTTATAGTTTACAATAAATTTTATCGATATAATAAAAATTTTCGCAAATTTTTAAAGGTTATTTATTCAAGGCTCATCATTGTTGTCAAACGATTAATTACATACTTTTCATCTTCACTCTTAAGTGTATTTAAACGCGAGTAATTATAAACATCGCAAGAAGAAGAACAGAATACAAAAACACATGAAATGTTTGCATAAGAAATATTACAAACTCAGACAATATTTTACACTCTACACATATGCATACATTTTGATACACAACATGAATAGAATACAATACATCAATGCTTGATTCCATTCTTATAAGATTGAAGGAAGGGTAAAATGATACAAAAGTACTCACACCTCATACAAAATTACTCTATTAAGGCACTGGAATGCTCTCATTCTACAAATCGTTTCCCTTAAAATACTTTATGCTTCTTACATGTATGTGTATTATAAAAAAGATATTTTTCCGTAGGGTTTACTAAGAAATATCATTGATTATCATATCCTTAGTATTAAAATTCGTTTCGAAAAGCTAATCCAAATTAATCTTACCAATTTCTCAAAATCATATGATACAAGAAAGAATTATACCGAACAGGATCAATGTATTCACCTTTGCTACAAATACAATTTACAATTAAGAAAGTTCAAAAAAATTCTTTTTCAGAGTTCTTCTTATACTCAGAGTATATTTCATACCTCAACAAAGTCACTTCCTCAATATACTCCAATTATATTCCAGAAACCTTGCCAAAAGAAATCTCCACAGTCAAGAGACCCAAAGAAGATCCAAATTCTGCACTAAAGACTCAAATCTCAAGACTTCAAACCCAAGACCCATTGTCAACCCTGAAACTCCCTTTTCAGAAGGGAGGCATTCCAAACTGGAACTGCCAGGTGTTCTAGAGTGAGTCTAGACTTGAGGTTTCGAGTCAGTTCAGAAAAGGAGGCAATTGGACATAGTTCTGTTGGCTGGTTGGTTCGCTCTTCACCATCACTTGCTCCTTCATACCTTGGCGACCTTGTGGTGAATGCATTCCGTATTCCTGCTTCTGATCCTGTTGTTGTTGCTGTTGTTGCTGTTGCGTATAGTCAGGTTGCTCGTGCTGATATTTATCCGCTGGACTAAGACCACTGACGTAATCCAACTGTTTGTTCTGCTGATGTTCCTCCTCAGACATGGAGTTGGCCAGATGCGTGGGTGGCGAGTGGGTGGTCACCATAGTCTGATAGTCGTTGCGTGTGAGAGGAGGCGGCGGACTGTTACTAGCGTTAATGTAATCTTGGTGTACGCGCATCGTGTTGCCCGACGGCGTGGAAAATAACGAGGCGTCGTGCTGCGGAAGCATCGTCGCGTACGAGTACGCCGACCCGTTATTGCTCGGTCCACCGAAAGAGGTGGAGTACGGGGAGTTGGACGGACTGAGTAGATTCAGATGTGGCGCCAAATCGTACGCTGGCGAATAAGCCCAGGCGTCTGGGGGAGCTGTTGCCGTAGTTGGAGAGGCAAATGGATTTAGGGTGTTGTTGAACGAGGTGAGTGATCCTGAAAAAATTCAAAAAAACGAAAATCCATTTTATTAATAGGTTAACCATTTTGCTAGAAGTTGACTTCTCATCTTAACACGTTTTGCTTTTTCAATTGATTTTAGGCTAACGTTAACGATCATTGTGGAACCTCTAAATATTTCAAATTTTACTATGGTCGATATAGTAGGTATTGTTTACGTAAATATGACATAGAAATGAGAGTACAACTTAAGAATGGAATGGTGAATGACAGTTCAGGTGGCGGTAAAGTGTACTTATATTAACTTTTCACGCGACTGTAATATTATTTCGAAGTTCATAATTAACTTGTTGTAAATGAAGCGCTTTTTACTTTACTTTTGATTTTCAGTCTTCTATACGCGAATCATCTAATTAAATAAAAAAACAAAATGGTTACAGCGTTTTAGTATTATAAACTATCACAATTATAGTAAGTCAAGCACCATCTTTATTAATATAATAATCTCAGTATACGTTTCCCTGTACGATCTATCCTTTAGAATTGAGGGACCAGAAAAATCACAACCAATCAAACGAAGCAAGCGTTAAACTCGTTAATTGATCATTTTTACCGTAATTACCTGATAAGCCGGGACTCGCTGAGCCAGCAGCCATGTAACCGGCAGTTTTACGCGGTGGTTCTCTCTTCCGCCATTTTGCACGTCGATTTTGAAACCAAACTTGAACCCTGGACTCCGAAAGAGCAAGTTTCAAGGCGAGTTCTTCTCGCGCGAACACATCAGGATACGGTGCACGCTCGAATGCTCTTTCCAACTCCTCCAATTGATAAGCCGTGAACGTTGTTCTGTAATAATTTTATTACAGAATTCTGTTTTCTGAATGTTTTCTGAATTCTATTTCAGCGAAACGTGTGACTAATGCCAAGGAACTGGAGGTATGTGGCGTGATGGAGGCAACAAGCCCAAATTTTACAACGAATCAACCGTTCGACAGATCAAAATTGTAACTTGTTAGTTTCACGTTGAAAAACTTAAAAAACATGTTTTTATTTTTTTTTATTAAAAATAATCTCAGAAGAGAAAATAGATACCTAGTCTTCTTTTTCTTGATTCCATTATTATCAGTCTTCTTCTTGGAGTCTTTCTTAGCCGGTTGCGCCTCGCTGCTCACTGCAACACAATTGAAAACAGCCCTAAGGATCTCCTCTAATATGTAATACATTCGATATCAAAAATACTCCAATAATTTGCTCCTTTCGAAAACTAAATTCCCAGTTGTGTCGAATTGAACTTCTTCGAATTTCTTCAAAAATTACGCTTCTTTCGATAAATCTTAATAAAGTACACCGAAAAATTACATATATTCCCTCTACTAACCTGGAGCAAGAGTGTTCATCGGATCCTCTGCCTTCCTCTTCAACGGATTCCCAAGCTGCAAACTCTGTTGCAGTGTCGTAGACGTCGGCGTCGCGGCGCTGGACGTCGAAGTGGTGACATCCTGTGTCTGAGGAAGCGGAGCGTACATTCCAGCCAATTCTAACTCCTTCAGCTCTTTCTGTTGCTGTTGCTGTTGCTGGAGATGATGATGAGAGGTCTGATGATGGGGCGGTGGACTATTCGAAGAGTCCAACTTATGAAGATGTCCCCCGGTTGGCATTAAATCGCTACCGTGGTGTCCACCATGAAGACCGAGCATCACTTGAATACTGTGAACCCCCGAGCCACCACCTCGAGCACCGAAATCGGAGAAAATCGGATCGTCGAAAGGACCTCCGTCCATCTTTCTCCTCTTCTTACTAAAAATCCTCGAAACGTTCGGAACTCGGTCGAGAGAAAAAATTCTTCTTCGGATAATATCCTTTCCTACGACGTGTCTCACTTGGAAATGAATCAATTGCAATATCGTTACACTTCCACCGGTCACGATATGTTATCCTTGTTGTTCTTCAAGTTTCGAACTTGTCTCTCCTAACAGACGACACGTGGCTCCATTTTTCAACGAACCTCTTCTTTCAGCCAAAGAAAGAGGAAAAACGAAAAAAAAGAAGAAAAAACGACAAGTTCAAATCCAGGCTCAATTGAAACAATTCACAATCTCAAGCAGGAGAAACTCGGAGCGTTATCAATCACCCTCTTCAATCACCAACGCGTACCACGTATCCACCTGTTCAATTAATCAAGATCTGGCCCAATGGAATATCTCGTTTCAACACTGCTGATTCCTCTCTTTAGCAGCTTTTCTCTTTGTTAAACGGCCGGCGATCGCGTCGGGCCAATTATGCAAAAAGGCGCGCGCAGGATGGCGGTCGTCGGGTTCGCGCGTCCTCCGTAATGGAATCCGGGCCAATTGTGATCAATTGTTGCCCGGGTTATGATTAATTTTGATTAGTACGGGCTAACGAAGCGGGCACAGAGAAGAGTGTCGTCGTGTAAGGAACATCTTCCAGAATGTGAACGAACGTGAAACTTAACAGGGCTCCCCCCTCGGACAGAAGTGTATTATATACAACGATCTATCGTAAATTTTTTCCTTCTAACGACAGGTAGACTTCGGATATTTCCAAATTTCACTTATTCTTCTTCTTATTATCAAATAATTCCTTCCTCTTCTTCTTCGTTTTCTTCCTCCTTACAGTTTCACGTTTCAGAAACTGTATTATATCGTGACGGTTATGGTGTATGAAGTGAGTTGATCGCGCGGATACGAGAAGAGCTGGCCCAACCGGACACTGTCGCACTAGCGACGATCCGTTCTGACTCTGGCTAATCAACCGACACTCACACACGCTTATATTTTCAACGGGTTGCCGGCCAGGCCGCCCCCACACATGGAAGCCAACCAATCCTGTAGCACCTAGTACGCGGTGCGTGTTCGAAGAGAGGAGGGCCGTTTTATGCGGGCGCGGTATATACTCGCCTCCTGTTTTTCTTCCTCTTTCTTTCTCTTTTTCTCTTCTCGTCTGTACACCGTCTCTGTCCGTCACTTTTCCGTCCCCCTCGGTTCGCTCTCTCTCTCTCTCTTCGCAAACGTCGATCCTTACCTCCTCTCCCTAACGTTTCACATCTCCGCGCGCTTCTACTATCTTCGCTTCACCCTTCTTCCTCGCACTCTTCTTTCTTTCCCTTTGCTTCTGCATGGATACGTACATGTGTGTGTGTGTGTGTCTGTGTACTGTTGTGTGTTGTTTTTTTCTTTTCTGCGTTTGCCAGTGTGAACGTTTAGTGCCACCATTGCGACCGCCCCCGGATGGAGAACGAGGACTGGTACACTGTGTGTGGTAGGTGCTTGGTTTCGTTGGAGGGGCATGTGGGAATCAGAGCGGCGAGGTTTGTGCACGATACGACGGCGGAGAAGATGTAGGTATGGGAAAATTGTGCGTTACGCTTCGACTATGGACTCCTTGCGCTTGACCCCAACCGACCCCGATCGTTTCTTTTAGAGATGATTCGGGGATGGGGTACTGTGGATTGGTACCGTTTTCGGACAAATTGATGCATGTTTTTTCTTTCTTTTTTAGGGTGGATTATGTTTGAATTGCTATGTTTTACTTGAATTTTCACGAATTGACTAAAGTTCGTGAATGTTTGTCGTTTGTTGTTTTCGAAAGATTCCGCTGCAGAAGTGAGTTGGTAGGTGGTCGTGGAAAAAAATGATCAGGCTGTTGTTTTGGGATCACTGTATAAGTTATGCGAGAATTTTCAGGAAAACGATGGCATCTTTAAGAATTTGTTAAACTTTCTCTTATCACTCGACTGATCGTTGATTTAAATCTATGAAGAATTAGAAGAAGTTTTGTTTTCAAAGAGTTGTCCACTTTGTTCATCGTAATTGTTAACATTTTTTCTGAAGCACCCTGCAGATATATCGAAGATTGTGTTCGTTGAAGGTAGAAATGTTTCATTGGATATTTCGAAAGCTGAAGATCTGAATTCTTCGTAGAGGAATTTATGGGATACTTTATTAGGGAAACTTAGTGAAACCACTTAATTTCGAATCGTGAAGAAATGGAGATTGGAAATGTTTACAGAAAATTTGGTAAATTTCCAAGAAGAAGTTAGAACAAATAGTATAAGTTGAACAACGATGGAAAAGTAGGTAGAATGTGTCACAGTCGAGTGTAAATCTGGTGCAACACGAGGTCATCGGATTCACGCAGAAAGCTGGAACTACTTGCGCCATAATGGCGAACGCTGACGTTAATTATAGAGGCAGTTTTTATGTTACATCATCGTATAGAATTATTCCTTGAAGTCCATCCTTTCTTTTCTCTAAATTACTATATTTCCTTCGCAACACCGGTGATCTACTCAAAAGTAGTTAAAAAGCAACAAACTGTTAAATATTAAAACAGTGAAAAAATTCTTAAATTCACCTCGTTTCATCTCGTCGCGTGAATATTTTAGAGAGAGCCCACGTTCGCGTAACTTTCGTTATTATATCTTATTATCAGTTATTAATCTCTTATTCTACCTAATTAATCGATTAAACTTTATCACAGGTACTTATAGTACACACAGTATACAATGTTCCCTACTATCCGGGATTTTTAATATCTCGCAACCTATCCTCCGCAGATTTTACCGCAATCTCCATAATCGTACCCAAAAATTTCAAATAAAAATATGCAGACTAAAATTCTAACGAAACACTATGTCACACTTTACCTGAGCCTCCAGGAAATCCACGATTACAGAACCATTTCTCCACAAACATCTTCGATCTTCCCACGAATAAACTCCAACTTCCAACCGAACTGTCGATCTTCCAACATCCCACGAAAATTCCACCGTCGATCTCACACGCCACAAATGCACACATGACTCCTCTCCATCTGATCATTCGTAGAAGTCCTTGAACCGAAACCTTGAACCTCGATCAAACGATTCGAAAGATCACACAGAGCGCGCTTGCGGATGATCGACGTGCGTTCCACGGCGTCACCGGTCCTCGTCACGATTCTCCCATCGATTCGCGTCTCATTCACCGTCCACGGATCACCGAATCGCGTCGTCACTGTTGTCGTCACCGAATCATCCAATCTCTCAGCAACCGTCTCTCCCTGTCTCTCCCGGTCTCTCCCTGTCTCTCCCTCTCTCCTATCCGTTATCGAACGAATCGGACAGGTGTAATCGCGGGACGTATCGATGTACGATCGATAAAGGACGATCGATTCTCGAAAGGACGAGAAAGGTAAGAGTACCTATACTTTCGAAGAGATCCATGTCCGTTGACCGGCAGCGTGGCACTGAGCTCTTAAGCGCAGGCTCAATGAAACCAGCAATCGCCAGGAATTGCCTCGAATTGGCCCAATCAAACTACCCCCATTCCGTGTGTACACGCGTATATTAACTGCTGCGCGCTGACCGCGCGCGCGCGCGTCCGCCACTGCGCCTGTCACGCGCTGATTTAATTGCACACTCGCGGGGACACTCTCTTACACACGCTTCCTCCCCCTCTGTCAAGCTCTATCGGCTCCGTGCGTTTTCCGCTTCGTGGTCGTCGTGTCGCCTCCTGGAACCGATCGACGCCAACGTTTCCCGCGGCCTTACCGCTCGTTTTGTTTCGTTAATGAGTTTGTTTACTCCGTCTGACGGGCGGTAGACTAGCGAGACTGGTGAATAGAAGGACATTGCCGATAGGAAGAAGTGTATCACAGGTGAAGGTGTCTAGTTTTTAGTTCTAGAAGTTCCAAGTGACGTTTCACTTCCGGTTTTTGCCTGGTGACTTAAAACACTGTAGAAGAACCGGAGTTAAATGTACAGTATATTTTCCCCCTTCTTGTTTATTTAGGTGTATACTATATAAAGAACATCGAAACTGGGAAGATTAATGGAAAATAAATTAGCGTATAGTATAATTATTCGTTTATTTCAACAGAAGTCGTCGTGACCAAAGGCATTTGAATCATTTCTGTTACTTAATGTACGAAATCTGAAATCCGTCATTTTCACGGGTTTGGTTGTTCTAGTGTTAAACGGTTCGTGTATTTCAAAACTTTTACGTATGTTCAATTATACAAAATTTTTGTGTAATTCGTGCTTCACTAGAATACCGCGGCTGGAACTCGCAATGCTTAAATTACCATGCGGCCGCATAACACTTTCGCTGCCGCCAGAAAATCGCGAGGGACGTGTCGTGTGCCATCAATTCGCATCTTTCTACCAGACATTTGATTTTCATTAGAATTTCCATCAATCGCACAGAGGCTACATCGATTTCTAATATCACAACGGTGACCAGTCGACACGGTGTCGACGGTGGCGCACCGAGCGAACCATTCTGTTGCATATACTGCAACGATGACAACGAACGTGTTGTAACTCTAACATCTTATAAACGAGCCTCGCTCAGAAGTCATAATGATTAACTTCACTTTCTCAAATTCTTCCAATTAATTACCAAAGCACGTGCTTAGTAATTAATTCTTAATTCTTCATAAATAAAAAAAATGTTATAAACATAACTTGACGAAGTTACTCAAGTTGACTTCTGAGTGGCTCAAATACGAGTGCTCTATACCTCAATATCTGTACGAAGTGTAATTAACGTTAATTGTTAATACTTAATACTAATCTTCTATAAAAAAAAAAAGAATGGCGTAGGTACCTACAGACACGTTTAACCTTACGAATTCTCTAACCTGACAAACTTTCGTTAATAAGGTGAGCGGTGCGCTCAGGGAGTTCTTGGCAGGCGAGTGAGGGCGCGTTACATGCGCGCGCGCCTGCAGGATATCCGCGGATGCAGGAGGCGGCCAACAGGGAGGATGACGGCGAGCGCGCAAGAGCGAGAAGTCGGTAACTTAACTGGCCTAAATGGGTTTAACTCGATGTGATTTTGCTGGCGAACCACTAAATTGAACGAATACGAACTAAACTGAACTCAACTAAGCTAATCATATCACATTACTAGCGTTATTAGCCGAGAGACGATATAAGTGAAGGTCCGGTGGTGCCGGGCTGCAGTAACGGGTCGCCTCCTGCACTGACCCTCTGCACGACTTTCTTTTCGACCCCCTTTTTTTCTTCGTCCAATACTCGTCGATAGTTTCGACACCTTGTGTATACGGTGTCTCGCGCGCGTGTGTGTGCGTATATACGAGAAACGGTCCACCATTTTGTATCCGTGATATCGAATATTTCGGTTAGAATCGGTGAAAATGTGTTTTCGATCGGTTTCTCTGGTGAGAAGTTCAGTGGAAATGGAGGATTCTTGGTGTACACGAGGTACGGAGGACGATGTTAGCCGATTCTTGCCGAACGGAGACGTCGCTTTGTACGAGCTAGATGAAACACGTGCTCTCGGTGAAAGTGACAGCTCAAAGCGCGGCAAATTTGAATGTGAGATCGGAGAATCTTGTACGGTGGCTTACGTGTGTGCTTCAGAGCGTTCTTGGAGGAAGGAAAAATTATGGAAAACTGTGTTATTGGTTCATTTCTTGTTAATACGAGTGAGGATGATGTCTTTGGTCGTGTGAATGACTTTTTTACGATTCCTTTTGTGAAAAATAGCACCTGGATCTGTGTAGTACGAGTGTTAGAGGAGTGATTCTGTTTTTATTCTATTTTTAATACAGTGTATACTGAGTAACATTGAAATACAAATTCTACACAGATTCTCTATCTTCTTTTGTGTACTTTGAGAAAGTTTGGAAACTTTTAATCAGGAAATTACGATTTGCAGTGATTTTTAATACAGTGCACACTCGATAATATTAAAATATCAATTTCACAAAGATTTTCTACATTCTTTTGCATACATTTATGAAGTTCGAAAGTTTTCTGCAAGCATTGAGTGCAAAATAAAACTTTCTCATTGTTACTTAATAAAAATATTAATCTTGCACATCTTGTTATTGATTTTACAGTGAAAAATCACAAAAATATTTGACTGCGCGTAAAACAGATAAAGATGGAAAATGATCGAAACGAGAGCTATCGGTAGTAAGAGAAAGAGAAGGCAGAATAGTTATCTCCCACCAGGCACTTCGCGGTGCGCAGAGTGGGGAGGAGAGCTGGAGGAAAGATAAGAACGAAGTGGACACGATACGTTCAACCCCCACCACCTCGACACTGCAGAGTGGAAGGAGTTTCTCAGCTCCACCCCTTCCCCTTCCGATCGCGTCGTCCTTCAATAGCGGAGAACTACGCTCGGACAGCACTCACCTCATTTTTCCGCCCCGTAAAACTTCTGTTTACATTTCTCGATCACTTGCAATCTAATTTGAACGAACCATCCCCGATTTTGGAATTTTTTAAAAATTTATGTTCTTGAAAACTACCCCAAAAATTGCGACTTTAACTTTGTTCTTTAAATATCGAGTGAAAAATATAACACACTTCAAAATTTCCCATAAAATATGGACTCTATTTTATTTTATTTAATAAGACAATTTGGTAGCTTCTGAAATTTTTTGAAAATTTGGAAATCAGAGAAATTTTGGAAGATGGAAAATTGTCTTAGTAAATAGAGAAAAATGGAGTGCTTTATGGGGGATTGAAGAATTCCTAATTTGGGAATTAATTTGAGATATTAGAGGTGAACAGTGCTCAATTTGGAAATTTCTCAAATTTTCAAATCTTCACTTCCAACGTATCAAATGATTTCTCAAAAATTGCAAAATCTTCACTTCCATCGTCTCAAGTTACCTTCGAAATTGCAAAATCTTCACTTCCAACATCTGAAGTTACATTTCCAATTGGAGATCGTACACTTCCGAAAATGTTCTGAAATTTTTCTAATTTTCACGCAATGACGTTCGAGTTTTCCGATTCTATATCAGACGAGATGTGTTCATAGTAGGTTCATAGTA
>NW_017100399.1:947254-953916 GCF_001263275.1 Habropoda laboriosa | reverse complement strand
AAGTGTATATTTAGATCGAACTCATCGACAGAGGGAAACGAGACTCGGTAGGAAGAGAAGGAGGAGGATGAGAGGCAGTTTCGTAGGGACTTTTTGCACGCGAGTCGGTTTTTTTTACGTCGTAGGTATGCCGACCGGATAGTATTGCCGTGTGGCCGCGCTAGCAGGACTGACCAATTGAGCCTGTTAACGTCAATTGGACTGAATTAGTTCAATTGGACGTAATTGCGCGAAGGCGACGGGGAACCTCCGCTCTCTGTTCGCCAGCCATGCTTACGTCCCTCTCTTCGCGTTCATCTCTTCGTATTCTCAGGACTTCCTCTGGGTACAGTCTGAGCATCGATCCTCTCGAATCTTCAATAATATGACAAAGAGGAGACTGCTCATGGTTGATAATATTGTCGATATTTCTTTTATCAATAGGTACTGAAACATTGGGAATATTCGGTTCTTTTGGAAAATTCGTGTCGATTTTTTCAGCGAATAAGTTAACTTCGTATTTTGAGACAGTCGTTTTTTTATTCTGTAAGATACGTAGGAGAGATTTGCCGAAATTGTACCACTTAACATATTTTACGTTGTATTTTATGCAACTGGTGATCTAATTTTTTCGTTTGATCTTAATATTTGATGTTTTTCAATTCAATAATAGCAAAATATATACTTTCTTTGTTTTTAACACACAGATAAATAGTTTCGCTATATTTTAACAGTTTACCTAGATAAAAAAATTTAAGTTTTGTTGAAGTTTCGTATAATAATGGAAAAAAATTCTTTGAACTAATGTTTAGTGAAAATAAATGTTATATATATGTATAGAGAGACAGAATTGGAATTACATAGGGTTGCAAATAAATAGTAAAATATTTTCACGTAATCAGAAATAATTGGAAATTAACCTGAGTATTTTAACTGGTTCACATTTTTCCTAACAATCTCAACACAAAACTTTCCAAATAGCGATTACTAAATTAACAAAACCGAACTGTAATCCTCTCCTATTAACCCTTTGCACTCGAGGCCGCTTTTACTCGAGGAATTTAATCCCTTTAAGCTTTTCCACTGTGGAAAGTGAACGTTTCCAGGAAAAAGTAAATTAGGTACACACAACCCACTAATTTTAGTCCGTACATCAAATAAATTAGAACAAAAAAAAAGAATAGATCTCGTACATGAGAACTTTTACGTAGATCGGTCGAAGTATCAAACATCCACGATTTCACGTTTATTCCACAACTATCGTTTCCATTCCGAAACGAGCGAACATACAACCCCTACATGTGGAAGAAAATTTCACGTTCTCCAAACTTCTTCCCCGAAAACGATACAAATTACAATATCCACCATTATAATGGACACGGTCAGAGAAGGCAATTATGACAGTTGCGGGGCCACGAATTAACGTGCCCACATGATCGTCGCGAGATTCTTCATCGAGATCACAATAAAACGTTTCTCTTTTTTTCCTTCCCCTCTTTCACCCCCATGGTAAACGTGGTGCAAGCAACAGTCCCTCGTGATCGTAGTAGCATCATCGGTATTAGTCACCTCGTATCATGCTGGTACATTTCACGCGTCAAAGCGTAGGAAGATGGCCGACGTTGAAAGACTTCACCGCCTTATTTCTCGTGGTAGAATATACCGGTGGTCGATCTATCCACAAAAGCGTTTGGAAATGTCTCGATGTACACACGCGTTCAATAGCGGGTGTCCTCGTGCGATTCTACCTGAGATTCGATTCACGAGGAAAACGGGGAATTCCTCTGTTGTAACATGGAGGACCGGTACACGTGGATTCCTGCGTTGAAACGGGCGTATTCTATTCGCGTGAGACACCTGTGGATTCAGTTTCGACTGTCGAAGCAGGTGGAATTTTGTGGATATTGAGGGTGAAGTGGATTGAAATTGTTAGAGAATTGGAAACTTTGCTCTGTAAGAAGAAGGCAGCTTCGTAATTTGTTCGAATTGAGTTATAGGTAGGATTAAAAGAAAATTTTGATTAGGTTTGTTTGCTGTAGTAATGTTACTTTTATGTAAGTGTCCACGTTTCTTGGAATTAGTGGAATTGGAAAATTATGTTTGTAAGGGATAGATTGGGTTAGGTGTTGATTGGAGTTTGAAAGTTGAATGTGAAGTGTATGTTGTTAGATAAGGTAGATGGAGGTTTGAGCAAATTAATGAATCTGGAATGAAGTGTAGAAAATTGGATGTGAAGTGTATATTGTTGAATAAGGTAGATGGAAGTTTGAGCGAATTAATGAATCTGGAATGAAGTGTAGAAAATTGGATGTGAAGTGTATATTGTTGAATAAGGTAGATGGAAGTTTGAGCGAATTAATGAATCTGGAATGAAGTGTAGAAAATTGGATGTGAAGTGTATATTGTTGAATATGGTAGTTGAAATTCTGAAAGAATTAACGAATCTGAAACAAAGTACAAAAATTGTAAGTATTGTAAGTTAGTGAGTCTGGAGTAGAAAGTTGAATGTGTGAAGTGTATTTTGAAAATTAAGGTAGATAGAGCTTCGAGAAAATTAATGAATCTGCAACAAAGTGGAAAAATTGTAAGTCTTGTAAGTTAGTGAGTCTAGAGTAGAAAGTTGAACGTGTGAAATGTATATTGTAAACTAAAGTAGATGGAACCTCGAGAAAATCAATGAATCTGGAATGGAAGTGTAACAAAATTGTAAATCTTGGAAGTTAACGAATCCGAAGTAAGATGTAAAAGATGTGGTATAAAATTGTACTAGATTGTTAAGGAATTAACAAGTGTAAAATATGTATTACAAAATAAAGTTAAATTAGCAAATATTATTTTCAAATCATTCACTAATGTTAGTGAAATTTTCGAAATAGCGAAAAATTTGAATCCACAAATGAAACTGATTGAATCCACAAGAGAAACCGAATTTTGTCACGTTTCATGTTAATGGTAATTAAGGTGCCGTTTAATTGCGCTCTTGGATTCGGAGATCGTGATTCAAAGGAGAAAATGTAACGTCGCAGCCCGATGACGTCGCATCCTTATTAACCCGACGTAGTCACATCCGTCGCAGTCCCGTCCTGTATTCACGTACAGGGTGTTTCTCGTAATGATACCTTGATTTATACACTGAAATTGCACTATAAATTTCTATTGAGTTATACACTTCACGTGGCTATTCTTTAAACGTAATACAGCATCCTTGAAATTCGAACGAGAAATTCAACCATCTTCTATCTTCGCACATTTTACAGTTTACTATAACCTTGTTATACTCGATATTTCTTTACCTTTCAAAATAATCATTATTACTATTTCTATCACCATAATTCTCACTTTTGTAATTTAGTAACCATGTGATGAATTTTTTTACAAAGTCACATGTCTTCGTTTATTATTATTCTTTTTTTGGATAGTCACCTTTATGCGCGGGATTTTTGAAACCGAGCACGTGCTTACGTCAAGTAAAATAATTGTCATAATATTAATAAATGTTAATGTTAGTTTTTTTTAAATTTTATTGTTCTGAAACCTTCGAAATACGCATCCAAATAAATAAGAGAACCGACGAAGCGTTGCATAACAGATTCTCACGCGAACAGGAGCAAACATTTGGTCGAAATTCTTCGAGATGAAAGCCGAATCCGCATTGACGAGCAATTAGTCGAGGGCGTATGCCCCCATATTTCGTGAGAACGAGAAATTCAGTTTCTGATAGAGAGCGAGGGGGATAAAAACGCGGCTTATATCATCCCGCATACAAGATTGTCCGCGTATAGTAATATAAGAGAACGGCGGGTGGGAATTTACGAGGACGTCTTTAGATCTGATTACAGGGGAATTCTGGGTGCACCCATATCCAGAATTGTGGAATAAAAGTGTCGATGCGCGGCTAATCTACCCCGAGATCGATTTCGAAAAGACCATGAAATAGAATGGAAGGGAAAATGTGGATGTATTTACAAATTCATTGTTCACATTGCATTTGGGGAATTTGGAGCAAAAAGAATTCCCCAGAAATGAAGATTTTTTCAGGAAATTAAACAAATCTTTAAAAATTAGAAATTCCATTTTGTATTTGCTTATTTACGAGTTTATTATACTTATAGGTCTTGTAAATGTATGCTTTATAGTTTTTCTATTCCTTTTTTGTAAATTAGTATATTTGGAAAATTTAACGTTTCATGAAAACGACTGATTTCTGATCGAAACAATGACACAGGTTAATAATTCTTATCAATAATTTGTCAATTCCCGTTTAACATTTTAATAGCTAAAAATGAAGATGATTTTCGCATCAAAATCTTCGATTCAAAGAATAAAATTCGAGAGATTAGAATTCATTAACATTTTCTAACCTTTGCAATTTATTTTTTGGTTAATTTTTATTACATCTATATTGGTGATTTGTGAATTATAAATTGTGTATTACTTACTTACATATAAAGTGTTGCAATCTTAATAAATTTTTAGTACAACTATCTACTTAATGCAGTGTGAATTGTTTTTGTAAAGGTTCGCGAAAAACGACGATAGTCGAGCACACTTTGCACTAAATTGTTTCCTCGAGTGTCTTCGAGGACCCCCACCCCGGACCCCATATAGAAACCATATGTTTTTACGTACGTTCATGCTGGCGAAGATGACTCTTCCTGACACGCGACCCGCAGCAACCCTAAATACTTAATTGTCAATTCGATTTCAGAGAGGGAACGATATCCGTGGAATTTTCACAGACTCGCAATAGCCAACTCTCCCATGATTTCTTCACAACGAGAACCCCATGAAATTAATGGTACTTCTATGCTGTCATATAACCTAGGCATTAAAGAACTTTCTATTGTACTAATTTGCAAAGAATTCTATTTAAAGTATATAAAATGAATAGAATCGTACAACACTGAATTTTGTTATTTGCAGAAATAGAATTCAATTAATTTTTACTACATTGTTATAGTTTAATTTTAAATATTGTCAAAAGGAAAGACAGAATTAATCTATTGCGCAGTAATAAATGTTGCACTATAAATTATTAAAATTCTCACAAATTGTTTATAGCTTTCGATGAATTATTTTTATAATATTTATTTCAAAACTTGTACTATTCGAAATCACTCTGTGAAGAGTTCTGCGTTATCTGCGTTGGTCGAATAAAATGGCTAGTAGAGACATCTGTCGACTTCTCGAGAAGTAGCGTGGTTCCTCAAGGTGCAGAAAGATTGCACGGAACTCATTTTCAAAATTGGATGCATCAGTGCATTCAATTGAATAACAGTCGCGATTAATGCTTTGCTTAAATGAAATGATTGGAAACAGCCAGTGCAATTACAATTAAAGAGGCTTTCATTCAATCACAATACGCAATGGTTGTTTGAATGTTAGTGATGAGTATGCAAACAGAAGAGTTTAGAAATTTGAAACTGATGCCTGATTGGTCGGTATTAAGGTTATGATAGGAAGCAGACGAATTAAAATTAATTGCTTTCCAAAAATTAGAAAATAATTCAATTTGATTATATCGTTATTTTATGGTGTATATTATAAATCATTTGATTCAATAGAAAGATTAAATTTTGACAGAAATTTGCATAAAAATTCCAAAATATTGCCAGAAATTAGAAAGTACAATATATCGTGAAAAGACAGCTATGGCTTAAAATACCACAGGCGATCGTCGACAACCATACGTGAGGTCAGTCCACCGAGCGTTGGTGAAATTAGCTGAAGAGAGAGAAATAGAATGCAGCTAGTGAATATGGCATAACAGAATAAAACGAGCACCGTGCATCCTCTGCTGAACGAAGGTCTGACACGTCTTACTACAGGCCACCACAAAATTTACCTCCTTTACTTCATCCCTTGCACAGAATCATTCTCTGCTCTTATAGGTCAGAAATGTTGTAAATATAACTATAAAGTATAGTTATAAATTTTATTTAATTATTTTTTAAGGAAATTTTTTTTAAAGAAAACAAATATGTATGTATCCTTATGAAATAGAACGAATACAGTAATTTACAATCCTCAAATCGATTGCTGTAAGTACATATTCAATTAATGAATACATAACCTATATTTCATTTCTCTCAAATCCAATTTATATTCAAAATTACTTTCATATGATTTCACGTGTTTTTACTATTTAGACAAGGAAACCTTGCATGTTAGGTTAAAAATACATTGGGAGGTTTTTGCCAGTGGCAAAGGAAGTGGCTATCTGTGAAAGACGAGCTTTCTTCAAATCGAAAGAGGAAGATCGAGTAGCGGAGCATGTTCGCCCGACAACAGCGAATCTTCAAGCTCGAAAATAGATCGCATAGTTTTCCCGGCTCTTCCACCGTGTATCGTAATAGTCGAGCCGAGCCCATCGTTCCCCGAAAAACTTGGCTACGGATAATTAAGCGTTTATAAACACCGGAGATTCCGCAAAGCCCGCACGTGACGCCAAGATTTGGCGCGCGGTGTCCAAAGAGCAACACGCAAGGCCCTGATAAAATCTCACTTTATTACGAGAATTGTAGGGTTGAAAGGATGAATAGAGGATGTTATGGAAATTGTGGGTTTCTGTGAGATTAAACAGTTTGGTTTCGGAAAAAAGTAACGTTTAAAGTAGAGAAAACAGCTTGGGTTAAATTTCTGTTAACAGTTTTGCGAAAATTGATTTTTTTGCATTTGCAATT
>NW_017100399.1:928019-947167 GCF_001263275.1 Habropoda laboriosa | reverse complement strand
CTTGAGGTTACTAAATTAATTTCTTTTCATTAATTAACATAATACTAACTATATTTGTAATTCGTTGCTTCTTTCAATTTTTCATCTTGCAAAAATTTTTTATCAATATGTATTATTGTCTGCAATTTGTTCGCCTAATTCACTTAATTCAAGAAGTCTAAACTCGAGTTCCTGTTTTTCTGGTTCATTAATATTAATCCAACATAGAGCTACAAAAATAACGAGTTTTATATTGCGCTAATTAAGATTATTAGAATGAGAAATATAGATAAACGAAACTGTTTGAAGTTAAGAAAACTGAGGTACACCGTATACTCGAACGTGTAATAAAAAAATCTTTTATTTTCAGCTATTCAGGATCACGAGATGTAAACGCTTGAAGCGATTGAAAGCTTCGAGAAATAAACTCCTCAACTTTTTAATGCCACTTATCAAGTATCTGTCTGCTTAAAAAACACTCATCGAAGATTTTACTTTATGGAATAACAATGGACCTTATTGTATGATTTATACATTTTTTAACATATTTTACCTATGAAATATTCGATTTATAATATTTTATAACATTGTTCAATTTTCAAACTAATCGATTAATTTTTGAAAATTTCAATTTTTCTAGATTCTAAATTCAGACGCCATTATGTATGTCCTCGTCGTGGCGTCGATTCACTTCGTAACAGATGCTGTAACTAACTTGTAAACTAACAAATCATTATCGTTTAGCAGTTATTACGTGAACCACTGACGTAATACGAGCTGCACGTGCGGGATTTAACGATTTTTCGAAGACGCTTCGATTTGCCATAAGCTTTCTAACCAGCACGAAAATAGTATAACCTCTCGAAAAGTTTCATCGTGTTCATCGATTCATAACAGCTTCTCAACTTTTACGGTTCTATCACGATTTCATATGGATATAGGATTCAAAGGAGAGAAAATTCATTCTATCGAATAAAATTGATCAACTTTTTCGATAAAACGATTTTCTCAAGAAATTAGGATTTATCTCCCAACAAAAGACTGAAAGAATGGAATTTTCTAACAGAAAGAAATTGCAAGAAAAGAGTGAAGAGTATACCATTTAGAAAAAAATGATTAAAAAATAGAGAATTATTTATTTCTTGATAAAAAATTTATAAGAATAGGAAAAATTATGGAGCATTCATTTATGCAGATTACAAGAGCTTGAAAAGCCTCTAATTCTGTTAGCTTAAAAAAATGTAGCTTGAAATAAAATGAAACAATAAAAAGTAGGTTAAAATTTTCACAATGAATCCGCGAGACGAAAAAATACGCGCAATTTTATCGCGTGACAGGAAATATTTACTGAAACTTTCGAAGCTTATCGAGCGCGAGAGATAATATGTTGAATTGATAAGCGTTGAACGTTCACAGGTGCGGCGACCACATCCGCACAAATGAAAATCGATCTGGAAACACTAAGAGAAAAAGAATAATCGATAAATTTTCGAGAATATTGGACACTGTTTTTTCTTAACACTTTCTTCTCTCTTCGATTTATAATACAATATTTCATCTGCTATAATCAGGTTCATACACCTAAATAAATGAATAAATTTTCAAAATTAATTATTCTCGAAACTTTGTCATTTATCATCTGGGACTTTTAGCCAAGCAAAATCGTAACTTTACATTGTCCCTTTTCCACCAACAATCTTGATCGTTGATCTTCCTTAAACAAACAATAAAACGGTTAATTTTATGACCCTCTGGTTCTGCACGAATTATGCAACTAGACAGGCTAATCGCAGAAATAAACGCTTTGTTATATTATGTTCCCTGGCAGAGATTCAAGAAGTCAACTTTTCGTCCAATCCTCGTATCGAAATTTCGTTAAAGGAGAGACATAAAGAAAAAATTAAAAAAAAAAAAAACGGAGGGAAAAAAATAAATCCTCGAGACGGGAGAGTACGTGCAGGTAGATAGGACGGAGGTCCAATTAAATTTGGCAAGAAAGTCTGGCACGATATTAGAATGGTCCAAGTAGTAAATGATTTCACGGCCACGATCTATAGATCGAGAGAGCGATGTCTTAAGACGCGAAATCCCTTGCGACATAAATGTCTTCAAGTATTACACCCAGCTTACTATAAAAATACAGTACCTCGATGCATCATCTTTTATACTCGTCATTGTTATATCACTTATGGGATTTTTTTTCGTTAATGTTCGTCGAAATTTTTCTCACTCTTGATTTTTTGATAAAGAAAGGAGAGTTGTATTAGTTGTGTGATTAATTAGAGGAAATTTTGATAAGTATTTTTGCTACGCGAATTGAGAAGATTTGTAAGTGTTATTGTTTCAAATTGAAATAGTGGAAGAGATGGCAAGAATATTTTTAGAATTAATGTTCAACTTAACATTTTTAGATTAGAAAAATTTTAACACTACAGTGTGTGAGAAACTTTACAGTGCTAGAGAATCTTCCAATCAATACACAAAGTATATATGCAGAATTTTTTTAACAATTCTTCCAGAATACTCCTCGAACCTTAATTACTGTTAATGACTCACGCTATTCAGTCGCGCCAGGTCATTTTGACTTGAGAAACTTAGCTACACAAGAGTTGAAATTTTTATCAGATCACTACGACCTAACATGATTAATTAATCCTACATTAGTCACATATTTTTATGACATTCTGAGAATTTCGAATTCTTATTTTCCGTTTGTATTGTTTTACAGCCTAAAATCACTGAAATCTCACCGATGGATCTAAGGATAAGAGAAACTTAAAATTGATAAGGTGAGATAAATTAAACCTCGTTGATTCAACGTGTTATTTTTACAATTGTAAAATTTTAAATAAAACTTTTTACAATTATAAAAATTACCAGACTTGCCCTTAACTCAAAGATTAAGTTATACTTCCAAATAAATTTCAACAGAATTCTCTCACTATTTGAACTACAATCGTCTGCCACTTTCACACGTGATTCTGCACTTAATTCGAACGAAATACAACGAAGATAAAGGACGGGAAAACTATTCTCACGGCAAACTGTCGTTAAGACTGAAATGTATTATGGCGAAATTATATGCTCGACTGTACCAGCTCTGGGAAGATTTACATTTGCAGAGACGTACGTGCACAGCAAAGGGGGAAAAAACAGCATACAGAGAAACAATTCGAGCGGTGTAACCGATGTGTATTTCGGTCCCAGCAGCGGCTGGGCCCTCCAGCCTTTACGTCTCGCCGACTTAGCGAAATTCCTCGCTAAATTTAAGCCCCGCCGAACCTCTAGATAATTGCGTTTTGCGTAAGAGATAGCGGCCTCTCTTGAAATAATGGATCGACCACGTATGCAATTCTCGAACTTTCCTTCCACATATTGGATGCTCGTGTCGCTTCATTTTGTCGTTGGAGTCACTCTTTGATGAAAGTATTTTTGTGAACGTCGTGGAGCAACTTGCAGATAATGATCTACGGAGAAATTTAAATATATCTTCTATTATAATTTTATTCAATTTAGATAAAATATTACAAATTGGATCTCGTAAAATTTTGTGAAAAATATAAGCACAATATTGAGTTCTTCAAAAATTGATCTAATAAAGAATTAATACAGAACTGATCTTTCAGTGAGTCTCAGAGTCTCAAAAATTCTTAAAAATATTGTATTTCCTTTTTAAATAATTAGTTCTCTAATAATGTTCTAAAGAATTCAAGTACAATGTTGTTCTTCTTTTTCAAGAATTACTGCGCGATAATTACATGTGACTCGTGGAGTATGGATGGCCATTGTTACCTCAGAATGTAGAAACTTGCTGAAAGGCAAAAAGAACAATACAAAGAAAAATGTTCTTGGCTTGTATTTTGCCCATGTACATTGACAGTGAGAAGCTTGTTTAGGATTTGCTGAATGATGCGTTTAATTGTCCTCCTGGCTAATTTCATTGGCCGCGTATCAACTCGGCCTCATCAATTGATCCGAATGAGTCCACAGAGATGTTACTGTGGACAGATTTAACGGTGAAGCATAAAAAACATTATTATTCTTCCTTAACAAATTGATAGTATTCTTTAAAATGTGCATAAAGACCTTTTTAATAATAAAATTCAATTTTTCCTCGATTTTGAAAGTCAGTTAATGTAACGACAGGTGTGACATAATAAATAGGCTTAAGAATCTTTTCAACATAACGATCTTATCGAACAGTTGCCGCAGAAAGTTTTACGTGCCAATCATCACGATTCTTACGAGGCTTCATTATGTTGAAATGTTCTGTTTCCAAGTTCAATTGTCTCATCGATAAGTCTTGTCAATATCAGACAGATAGTTCATTTCTGTAATTGACATAATCATTCGGTTCTCCTTAAACATGTACACACGTGTTTGGAGCTTGTCTGATTATCTGATAAATGGTAAAAAGAAGAATTGCTGCGTGAAGAACGCAATTTTTCAATTTCTGCAAGGCTGATACTCATGAAACTGTCATTTTTTAATTAGAAACATATTAATACTGTTAATATCCTAGAATTTTCACATTCTTCACTTCTTCGTTTAAAACAAGTTAAAAAATCTTTACTTGTAAAAATTCCAGATTCTTTGATACCGTTTCGTCTTTTATATGAAAAAAGTTTAAAGAAGATATGAAATAACAAAAGTACATAAAACCACGTTTTCCCCTAACAGATACTCCAGATTCTCAAATACTTTTTACCCTTTCATTTACAAGAACTCCTTTAAAAACTCCTTCTCAAGAAATACTCGACTCTTTCAACACAACATATCCACAGAAAACAAGCAATAGAGTTATTTATCTTAGTCACTAGTGCCACTTTATCATAATTTCCCCCTCCATAAAGTTTCCCTTCCAAAAGTTAAAATTAACACTTCTATCTGCAAATGAAAAAAGGAGGCCACCAAGCAACTACAAAGCCGGCCAATAAATCTTCGTCGAACGCTGCTGCCTTTCACCAATTCAAAATTACACGTAAGCTTCGAAGCATTGAATTAAATTGGCGAAAGATCGATAAGGAAACGTCTGCATGTTTTCCATATCCGATGTGCCAGCGGATATAACGTTGGCGTGGCACAGCATTTTCACAGAAAACAAGGTGTATATCTGGCGTGACAGATTCGCCAGCCAACATTATGTAATAAACAAGCAAAAGGTGGCCATCGTCGCTGATAAAATTACGGAATCGAGCAGTGGTGCTCGATGATCTGAGACATTGACATTGGAAACTGCCCTTAGCCAATGGCTGACCATGGAGCATCCAGTCAGCATGCATCGAGCGTGGGATTTACTGGTCTGTTTTTCGGTGTATCCACACAAAAATAGCCTCTCGACGATCGGCGTCGCGGCGACGAGAAACTGGACGACAAATATTTGCCGTTCTCGGTGCCAGTCACGCGATAAAATCGTTAATCTCGAGACGGCTATTTAACGCGGTTTATTGTAGTATTTAAAGCAGCTTTTCTGCGGCTGTCGTCCAAATGGTAATTTCCTCGCGACTTCCTCGATCATTCTTGAGAAAAGACAAAAAAAAAATAACGTACAAATCTCTGGTATTTTTTTCCTCTAGATGTTATCGAAATAAATTTTTATTTCTTATTTTCTACGCTATTAGAATCTTATTTTCAAATATTATATTTATTTCGAATAACAAAATAGACAATCCCTTGTTTCTTTCTTCGTTACAATAACCAGCGTGATGAGTTCGTGCACATACCTTACTTACAGTATTGTTCGACGTAGAGAAGAAAAAGGTTAGAATATCGCGTTTCTACCTGTGCGGGAAAAAATGAAATCAATAACGTGTGCTCAATACAGAAATTAATAAATGATACGATAATAGTGTCTAGGCCAGTAATAGAATATTGTTACGGTTTGTGTGTAACGTAACACCACCTTTGTACCACCCAAAGGTATCCGTTCGTATCGCTTGATTCAGGGGACGTACTTTTTCGTTAAGGTCGCCTTTACACATTCAAGGTCGGTCGTGTTTCTCGAAATAGTAGCTTGCACTTTCGTGCAGCTGATCAAAACGGAGATCCGCCGCCTTGGAACAGCTTCTTCTATGTTATTAAAAGGGAACCCAGGGTTTGATGTGAAATTAAGCGGTTCTAAAGTTCTGCAAACATCTCGCGAGATGTTTGGTCAAGGGAATTATCAATGGGCGCGACGGATGCTCGTTAAACCTAGAACGTTAATATAAGAAATGCTTCGGGCGACTTTTTTCTTCATATACAGGGTGTTCATTCTCAACGGTGCATATAATTTTTCAGCCAGTTTCGGACAACGTGAAATTTCTTTCCATATTGAATTCAACATTAATGTAAATTTGATAAGATTTAATAAGACAACTGGAAATAAACAGTTTTCATAATCTTGATGTTAATAAAATTAGTAAAACAAAAATGCAGTTGGTATTCCAGTGTTAAGCATGTCGGCGGTGGAAACGACATGGAACAATTTTTTTCAGAATAAAAATAACGGGCAAACGAGGAAAAGTAATTTTCCCCCGTCCCCCCTCAACCGTTGACGTAACTTTTCTCGTCAACTCTATCACACCGGCCAACTCGAAACGTTACGTAACATATCTAATGACGATAACCGCGCGTTACGCACACAAGGTGGCGGAATTTTTAGAATGTTTTTAATAATAACCCCGCCGGGGTTGTTTTCGCCGTTAAAGCTCTATTTCAACCGGAAACTTTCTCGCTCGCGCCGGCAATCACACGGACCGTTCTTCTTCCTTGAACAGAATAATCGTTCCTTGAAACCGATCGATTTTCAACCGTATCGATTACGGATAAAACGCTTCCGCACCTGGCCGCCATTGACTGACATTGACGACGCGTGCGGAAAAGTGAGGTTATCTTCTAAACTCGTTTGAAGAATATCAATCGATTAACAAAGCTTCAACGTTGTTAGATATTTAATTATGAAATACTGTCTGCTTATGAATATTAATATACAAATAACATAGGGTGGGTAACAGAATATAATAACAGGAGAAGAGGTTAAGTGGCCTTGAGAAAGACTGTCCACCTTGAAACGAGAGCAATTCCTCTCTTTAATACCTTATGACATTATCAAAGATAAGGAAAGGCTGTTTGAATAGGCTGTGATAAATAAATCACACTGTATATCATGCTAAATCTTCTAAATTCTGATTATCAAGCTGTACCGATAAATTTATATTCTTTTGTATCAAAATATCTCTGCTTTGATTGATTCATAGACGTGTAAAATATACAGAAACATTGCAGACAGTTGGTAATTGCAGTAAATAGCCTCTTCGAGACTGAAGGAGGCAAATGATAGATTCGAGGAGAAGGATCATTTTGGGCATTCCCATTGGCTCGATAGGGAAGGTAGGTATGTAAGTTTCGTATTGATCTCTACGTTGAAGCGACCTTTAATATCCCCTCCCCTTCATTCCATGGTCCGTACACTGGAAAGAGAGGGCTAGAGCAGAAGTGTAGTCGGGGGAGTCCTGACGCGACCTACAACAAGCACCGACAGGCGCACAGCTGATTTCGTAACGGTGAGGCGACTCTCCCGGAGTTCCACCGTTCTCCGGAAACGCTTCATGACCTATATATTCGTGGGAATCCGAGGAACAACGCGGAACCGGACTAGCTACCGCTGACGTTTTGAAAAAGTTCAACAAACAGCGCAGAAACTGCAAACATTCCCCGGATATGCATTTCCTGGAATAGAATTGACAGAACCTTTGTTATCTGAGAATCATTACTGTTACCTAACATAGTGGCCAGTCAGTCTGATGTAAAGAATTCTATACGTTTTGGCAGAATTTCAAAATTTAATGAAAAAGTGGCAATTCTGCTAGATTCGTTCTTCATCTATATTACATTGTGCAGATCCAAAGATCTATGTATACGTGATCATTGTAAAACTAACTGAATAAACTAAGTTTCATAACATATTTTTCTTTGGGATTGTCTTTAGAAAAAATGAGATTTAAAAGTTCTATAAGGTCCACAACATTTGTGCTTATCTAATACATTTCATATAAAAATCCCTAAGGTTTTTCCTGTTATTTTCTTATTTACAGCTATTCTAAGACTCCCTAGGTCAAGAAATGTAATAGGTATCTCATTCCTAACCTCTGGTCTATTTTTGGAAATAGAGTTCACATGAGGTTTATGCTTGTCTAGCAGTGTTTAGTTAGTTTAAGATGAAGCTTAACAAGTTCTGTGTCATGGGAAAATTAAGCGTTTTGGCGGAGCTTCAGAGTCTCGTGAAAAAGTTAAATCAGCATGTTCAATCATTCTATGATATTGATTCTGTTAAATTCTTGGCATTTTGTCCCTTAATATCCTCGTTGTACATTTCTGCATTCCCTAAAATAGAATTAACATAAATTCTGTAACTTCAACATTTTCAAAATATAATTCTATAAGTAAAAAGTCATCTGAATGGAATAATTGAAGATATAAGAGGATTTTAAGGGTAATGTTGATGAGGTGACGTTACTTTTAAGGTCTCAGAAAGTGTAGGGAGACAGCGGAATTAAATGGACGCAGACGCCGAAAGAAGATTACGCGTTTTTGCACGCGTGTTGTGTCACGGTCGACAAACACGACGTCATAATCGGCTGAAGAAGCTCAGGTGTGAATATGGCATCCGTTATTTATAGACCGTTACACATTTACACTTGTACAGTGGCTAATTAAAATATTTAATGAGCATAGAAGAGCATAGATAACATAGACGTTCGAACGCGATGGCCCGATGATTTGGAAATTCCTCGGTCGTTGGTCGTTTTTCAGATCACTGAACTTTACTACACGTTTTTGCGCGAACGGTGAAAGAACGAGCTGTGCAATGCCTTACCAACGCTATGATTCATGAGATCGAAAGCAGACCTTGTCCTCCGTAGGAGGACGTTGCAATTACTTTGCTCAACCTGGAATGGTTCATAAGTGGTTCGACATTAATCACTTTTCGTCCTCCTTCTTCTTTTTCATACTTCCTGTGTTGCAGTGAATTCCACGTAGTGCACTTCCTTAACATAAAAAAACATAATAATCAAATCAAACGGTGCTATTTGTTTGATATTTTTCAAAAAGAACATAAAAGAGTTTCTATTATGATTCTCCAATCGGATGACAATCGAATAGTTATATTCTTTCTATGTCGGTTCTTTGTTCCGAGGCCATTGACTTCGACATACCGATCGTGCAATTAAACGAGATCGATTATCGATCATGCACATTGTGCTGTTACTTTGATTGAAAAATATCGCAAATAGTTTACTCTAGGCTTGAAGGATAAAATAGGATGGATTAAAAATAATGTTTATAAATATTCATACGCTATATTAATAAAATAAGTTGTAAAAAAAGCACATCTATTATTTTCGTACTTTTTATACAACGATGTTTGTAACATTTATCATCATACGTGTTTTTACATTTCTTTCTAAATCTCATAAACGTTCAGCATCTCTCGTAGTCCTTCCGCCAAAAACTCGAACCAACTGAACCTGGCTCGTGCCACTTCCAATCCTATCGATTCCTCTATCGATAACAATTCTCGACAGTTATTGCCTCTGAATCGAGTCAGGTAACCACCAAAGAGGAGTAGAAAAGACTGGCTCAATACCTATTCTCAATTGTCTGCGAAAACTATAAATCATTGTAAATTCGTTTGCCAGTAACCTTTGTCGTTCCATTGTCAGTCCATAATTTCCACAAGTTTCGAATAATACTATAAATCCAAATATAAACGCACCATTAAGGTTCCACAGTCGGGGTTCCTAAAACCATACCGTATATTCCATTGCCTGAAATGGTTTTCGTTTGTTTCCACAGGAATGTAGCGGAGGATAATAATTAGGACGAAAAAAGTCGAGGTAGCAACCGAGGAGTCCTCGTAGAAACAACGGAACGGAGGAACGTGGCTGGACCGCGAACTGGGCCTGGGAGAGGGTCGGGAGGGCGAGGGGAGAGTATGTACAAAGGAGGGATGCGATTGGCCGAGGCAGAGAGGAGAGGTTCTCGGCTGTCGCGAGGCGAGTTGATTCCGCGCCACTTCGTTTCCGACTCGTGTCTGCGTACGACGTGCCCTGAGGACTAACTCAGCATACATCCTTCGACTTTCTTTTGTCTGCTAAAGGTAAGCGAAATATTTCTGTGCTACCGCATGGGACTGGTGAATAGGAGACGCTTCTCTTTCAAGCCGACAAATTGTGTTGATCTCGACAGGAAATTAAACAATTTTTTCACCGGTTATCGAAAATATCCTCTAGTGTGACTTCTTGGAGAGATTATTTAGTTATTTCGTGTTAAATATTTGAGGATACTTATGGAGGATATAGGGAGAATGTAATTTGAGGGAAATAGTTGAGACTGATGAGGTTACCGGTCGAATGATCAACAGTCGTGACCGTTAGAAATCCACACGATTTGTTCTCACGGTTTGATTATCGGAATTTAGCAAAGAAATAAAAATTCTTGTGTGATACGCCGTGTATTTGAGAAATGATTCATCGTTCAATCGATCATTGATTATCTCAGTGGCAATTGTACGAAGCGTTCTTACGGCATACCGGTTTTTAGGTTAGAGATCGACCAGGTGTACCAATCCGGTGTAGAGATGATTGTTAGATGAATCATTTGTGATTTGTATTGCGAAATAATGCTTAGGACGCAGTTGTTGCGGTTTTTACTTCGATTAACATTAATTAGACAAATTTTTCATATATCAAAATGCAAATATCGGACGTACAAATTGAAGTTTCAGTTACGTGATTGTACTTTCGAGCGAAATGGCGGAAATGCCATTAGTCTATGATAATTTATCTTGAAATACAGAAAAAGTTGTCCTAATTAACAGCTAATCACACTTGCCCTACAGAGATAATTGATTAACAATTAACTCTGGTACAATTTTCGAATGAATTAACTGAGAAATGTGCCTGCGCAATTTCTGCGAATGAACGTATGCTGGAATGATACAAAGATGGTTGTTACGTGCCGTGTGACCGTACATTTTAATGGAATCGTTAACCTCCGTTTTGTGAGAAATGTCTTTGTAATACACGACTAAGCGTATCAAATTGAGACTCGCTAAAAAAGCATGAGATGGCTTCTCTTCTCATGTTTCAAGGTTATGTATTATTTTACCCAACGGAAAATCATTATTGACGGTTGAATTGCAACTGAATGAAAATAATTTAAAATATTTGAAATTTATTAATAGTTTGAAAAATTTAACAATTTTAACCACTATGGATTTCTACAACAATGTTTACTACCGTTTTACCCGCATTACTATCGATCTCTCTTCAGGGGTTTCAATAATACCGTATTACATCTTTGTGGTTCTTCTTTCCGCACGAAACGTTCATCTCCCCAGGCTATTGATTTTAAAGTTACACAAGGAAAGATTAATGCGTCGGTTTTCAAGTGCTATCAGTCATCACAGACAGGTCTTTTCAAAATTTCAAAGAAAGAAGAAATTTAAAAAACTAAAATATACGATCCATTAATTTATTAGAAATATAATTTTGTATTAAAAATCAAGACAAAATTTGTGAACACATCCATTGAACCCATTCTCATTAGCATAACACTTCACACCGATCAATGCACCAATGTGAATCGATCGGTTCAATTTCCACCGAACGTTTTCAGAAAAGGTTCGCGCACTGCGCGATCTCGTTTCCGGTTAATCCTGATCGTTACGCAATTTTCCAACCCGTCGCGGCGTTTCTCCTTAATCGACGGTATCGAATACGACGATTTGAAAATGTATCAAATATGCAAATCGAGAGGTGCGCTGCATCGGATTTCCGTTGCGGGGATACTGTCAAAAGTAAATTGACAGATTACGGTCAGACCACGGTACAGTAAAACGAGTGGGTGCAGCCTGATTACGTAAGGCCAGGGATGCCCAGTGATTCTCAAATTCCTTGCGTTGAAGGCGTCCTTCCAATTCTTCGCCTTTACATTCGTATTTCGACACAGAGCGTCACACACTTTATGTTCTTTCGGTAAAATACGATACGCACACCATATTAAACTTCATATGTGCCACATGGCAGGTGGAAAATTCAATTAACGTCTTATATCTTCCGTTTCATGTCACTCAGTTAGAATTAAATTATCGAAATTTCTTGGCGGTGAATATTGCTTTTACCTCATCACCTGCAATCAACTGATGACACAATGTTTTCGATGAGTTCGTAAATCAGTCACGAAAGATTCCTGCGACCAGTATCTAAAGGACATAACCTCAAATTTGCGACAAAATTTTTAATTGTATTAATTTATAATCTTTACTTAGTACTAATAACTCTTGCAATTTTGGATATCTTGAAATTTCTATTCTTTCAAAATATTCACGATATTCGCCATGATATTGTTATACTACGTAAAAGGAATGTATCAGCTTTAAACGGCGTCCAAGAGATGGCGAAGCTAAAAAATTTCGGAACCGTTCCGGGCCATGCAGACTGATTTATCGTCGGTCGAAAATATGCACAGGGAGGAAGAAGGAGGCGTCTTATTAACAAAGAAGAGTGCATCGATGCGTTTCTTAGTAGGAGGCTCGTTAGGCCAGAAGACCGGAGATTCGTTTGAGCGGCGCGTGCATGCGTTATGGCGTTTGGTAATTCAAAACGGAAATTGATAGTTGGCGGTCTCCCGATCGGGGCTCTGCGTGCAAGGAACGCGTCGTTCGTGTTCGTGTGCACGAACATACACGAACCTGTGCACACAATTACGGGACCGGAATGCACGCCTGTCTGCCGGCGATGTTTCTCTTTTATCGATTTCTCGCGACACAACACGTATACCCCGGTATCTCTCGCTCGATCGCGTGTTGAGTTCATAAATAACCTTTAAAATGCTATAATTAGTACAATTAACGTAATTAGCGGAATAATAATGAATTACCACTATTTTTTGTGTATGTAAATGCAAATTTAGAAATTTAATGGCCTTTTTTATTGGCCATCTTTTTAAGATGGCGGTAACAGGGACTAACGTTCGTACTAATGCTAGCTAAGACTTCATGGAGAGTTCTTAATGATTATTTCGTAGAGACAAATATTTTATTTATTTTTTTATTATATTATGGATAATGTAAGTTGAAGATTCTAGAATTTTTTGCACTTTAATTTCATTTTTTGTGACTTCGTAAAGTGAGATTAAATTTAACCGAAGGTATTATGTCGGGTAATGCATTTCTTGACACGTTAAGAACAGATGCGGTTTATTTGTTCAAACGTCGACGTTACTAACATCATGTAGACGTAACTCTGTCGCAAATTAAACCGGAAAAACTGTCCAGCGGAGATTGTCGATATCGATTCGCGTTATCTTTTCCTCTCAAGTGTTGCACCTGTGATATTTAACTCTTTTATCCGTACGTTTCACGGTGAATGAAAATCACACTTTCCTTTATATAATCGGATAAGGGAAACCTTTTACGTTTACTATTCTTGGATAAGGGAATATCAATGAAAATATTAAGAATAAATTTAGATTTAATCCCAGTGACGCTGACTTGACAGAATTAGCCAAGTTTCTTTCAACTATAATAAATATAATGATTTTCTATAATTTTCTATTTAAAAAGGTGCTATTTTATTTTCATTGCCATAGTTTTCTTTGATATCGTTTTGTCCTTAATAGTGTACATCACGTTCATATGAATACTAAGTACAGGCTACTGCTTAACCAGTGTCCACTATTAATCACAATAAACGCGTCTTGGACTGCTTGCCGACGCTCATTTAGAGTGCAATTATTTCTGTTCAAGAGGAGGTCTTTGAACTTTCGAGGAGACGTATCCGGATCTGCTCAAGTCGATTTTAATATTCCTATCTGTATATTCATATTTTTCACCGCTTTGTGCATTCCTGTGTAAAAATACTCTATTTTTTTTACTTTTTTTATAATTTTTATTCGATGATACATTTCCTTAATTTAATATTTATAAAGAATTGTTAAAATCTCAATTATTCAAAAATAATTTGTACAACACATTCTAAATTTTATTTTTATTTTAACGTATTTTTTAATGTTCTACCAGAATTTAATATAGAAAGGGATTAAAAATTGTTACCATTGTGCACGAACGTACCGGATCGAGTATCACTCATAATCGATTCTGCATTATCGACTAACCTTGGGTAACATAAATGTTTCAGTTACTTCCGCCAGGTCGTGGCTATTGCACAAAAATTTCTGTTCACCGTTCTAAAGACACGTATTATTACGATCTAGAAGGTTCTTTCGTCGTCAACTATAGTGCATCCAAATAATTCATGTAGGCTCGTTCTACCTTTAGTCTCTCCTTGACATTAGGTTGTGTAGGCACATGGAAGAGACTTCGAAGTCTCTGGAAGCTAGGTTAGAATAAAAAATTGTCCCTCCCAAGTGTTCGTGAAATCGCAAAATGTTTCTCGGAAGGCAACGATAGTCGACGCTATATTTTCGAGAACGATACAATTCTTTCTCATCCAGATAGCATCGCTTGAAGTGTGGTTCACATGATTATATTTGTTACAACTAAATTTTTAATAGGAAAGTTTTTATTCAATTTTAAACACTGCACAGTTGTAAATATAGTTCAGTGAAGCTTGATTGAGATTGGAATTAAGGAAATGTAGAAACTGAAACTCGCAGAGTAACGAGCAATTGCCGCAGAAGTGATGATGAACGTGTTAAGGGTTAAAATCTCGTGTCCAATAATTGAGGCCAGTGATGAAGTTGCATGAGTTTAAAAATACGAATTGGCTAACTCGCTGTGTGCAGCTTACTAGCTTGCTCGTCATCTCCCTTTAGATATTTAACCTCGCGTCAGTGTGGTTGACAAATATAATGCAAGAATCACTATTGAAATTAATATTATTTACATGGAAATTTCATATTTTTGTCATAGACAACAAAAATGAATATCAAATTTGCAAATGAAATTGATATTAAATTTTATTTTACACAAATAAATTAACGTGAATTTTAGAGTAGTAGTTAAATAATTTTTTTAATAGATTTTTGGTTTAAACAAGTATGAAACACTGTGTGTGTTTTTGTAAAACAAAAACTGTTTTAAAATACATCAATTTAAAGATTTATCGATAACTGCAGTTTGTATTTTCCCGCGTGCTCTCTGCGGCAAAGTAGGTTCCAACTGTTGCCGACAGAGCGCACCACTAGTCAGTGGGTGCGTGATATTTAGAATCAATACATCGGTAAAAAGGATTTGACAGTAACGAAAAAGAAACAAGTTATTATACAAAAATATTATTCCATAATGTATAATCCATTACGTACGATACATTAACGAAGATTTATAATTACAACTTCTTCGTCAATCACACTAGAACGAAATGAATTCTACGTTGACGGCTCAGTTATTGTACGTGCTTTACTCATTCTCACATGGTACACGTCGTAGGTAATTTATCTTCATAAGACCTGAAATCGGACACTAGTCTAATCTCATGTACGAACCAGTAGAAATTGCGAGGGCGGCGCTTGTGAAGCCATTTTAACGATATTGACGTGCATTCCATTCCAGAAACCCAATACATCAAGATATCTTGTATTTATCAATTAATAACGCGTAATCTTAAGGACTCGTTAATTAGAAACCAGATCATACATAAAACATGATTAAATGAAATTATGCGTCATGAAGTTTCATAATTTTTTTCTCGTGTGTGTTGACTCAATATCGAAAAAAAGGTTGGATAGATCGATGATTTGCTGCGGTTTCTCGAATCGAAGATGGTTAGACACGCGATAATTTCACGGATATACGGACGTTTATTTCACGGATATACGGAAGCGGCATAATTCTCGACGGAATTCGCATAATTTGAGGCGATTCCTTGCGTGAATTAGCGGAGCCGGCCAGAAACGACCGCATCCGGCGTATCGCACGACTTGTCCGTTCATTTCCTAGTGACTCGCGACGGAACAGCCCTTCCCCCACCCACCTTTCTCATCTTGCTTCGGCTATTCTCCACGCTTGCATGGAAATCGAGAACTTAGATTTGAATGTTCGTGAAATTAGAACGGATATTATCATTTTTGCTGAATACGATTTATAATTAACGTTATGTACTCATGTAAAATGAAGTGCTAGACATTTCGAAAATTAATTACGTACCAAATATCGACTTTTATACACGGTGTTAAATTTTTAATGCAAAATAACGAAAAAAAAAATAGTCTTTAAAATTTTCCAATCGCATTTTTCGTAAACTTTGACGAAGTTAAAGAAGTTTTCATACATCACGTTTCTCAGGTTCACAATTTTCAAGAAAAATCCGTAATACATTTGTATGCAGTTTTCTAAATTAACGTGAATTAACCATTTTTTTTTTTTTTTTGCGATAACCTGTATAATGCATTTCTGCATGAATGAACGAGAAGCATGTGTAACATCGATAGAACAATACATAAATAGAAAGTTCTTTGGAATCGTGTCACCGAAAAAATACGATTACGTAACATTTGTCGGTGGAATATCTTCAGGCAAATATTTGCCTGGAGTTGAAGCTTGTCACGACTGGCCCGGTGATAATGTTATTTATAAAACCGTCGTTCTCTTTAAATGGATCCGATATTTACCTTCGGCTGGGAAGTCTGCCGCGCAGTTCTCATCTCCGGAGTGCAATTACTCATTGTCAGACTCATAACCATGACGAGAAACGATCGGAGATCCTTGGAGCAAGCGTCTCGAATCACTTTTCATGGAATTATTCTAATTTCCATTATTCATCGCTTGTAATTAGTTAGGGGGAAAAAAGTGAGAATATGGTTTCTCTCGTATATGATGAATTTTTGATGAACTTTTTTTGTAATTATTAATTACATTTATAGAGCAATAAATAAAAGGAATCTTAAACTATTGCAAAAGCAGTTATTCTTCATTTTTTTATTTTTTAAGCGGGAGATTGAAATTGTTTCAATTATAAAATTATAATTAGACGTAATCGTTGTGCTATCTTTTTCCAAGTAACTATTTCTGACTGAATCTAGTTCGAATATTCATTAGCAAACGAATCTAGAACTGCAATACTCGTTTTCAGTACGTTCAGAACAATAAAGCAAATCGTGATAGCGTTTTTTATTAACATACTAATACACTCACTTTAGAATCCATGATAATGAGGACATAAACTCGTTTGCTCTAATTAACAATCATCAAATAAACTACGAATGATTTACTTGCGCTACATTTCTCGTTAACGTAACTATAAATAATGATACATATTTATTGAAACTCGGAAAGATTTTTCAACTTAAATGATTTATTACTCTTATCGTTTAGCATTTATTGAATAAACGTCCGAATAAATTGTTACTATAAGTAAAATATTCGTATTTTTATATTATATTACTGGTAATTTCTAATTTTACCACTGCGCATGCGCAAGATTGTAAATATGTAAATTTAACAACCGATGACATAACAAAAAAAAAAAAGAAAATTAAGAAAGTCGAAATTTCCGGTGATTCTCGATCTTTTAATTCCCATACAGATACTGCACGATTATTTTTGCGAATTTAATTGCCTCGCGTAAGCGTTTAAACTCGTCGCGATAATGGCTGCTTTATTTGCACGGCAGTTTCGCTCGTTTCGCGAATTCCATGGACGAACGATGAAACAGAATCGTTACGGTAACATGGAATCCTACTCATTTGTAGATCAACAAAATGTATTAAGAGAAAGTGGTGTGTAGCCTGTTAGCGCAAAGTAACAGTGGTTCTCAATCTCATGAAAATTCGCCTTAATTAAATTTTCAAGGTTAAACTGTATTTTCATGTAACAATTAAATCTGAATTAAAATCAATTTACATTAAAATAAGTTACAAAAAAAAAGGTAATTCATAGATCTAAAGATCTGTAGATCTATCGAGAATTATTCTAGTCTGTTAAATATCAAGTAAATTATTTTTCTTTCTTGCTAATGAACTTGCAATCTTTTCTCACTATTATACAGGGTGTTCCGAAAAAATGTTAACACTTACATGGAAAATTTGTATTAGGTCGTCCCAAAAGTTCTCGCGTCGAATTTTATAATTTAGATAAATATTTCCAACGAATCTTTAAAAATAAAAAAAAAATATAAGTGCTTTCTAATTCCACAAATTTTTCCTTCGTTTTTTTTTTTAAAGTAATATCAATATGGCGTCGTTATAGAATCTTTTTTGGACTTTTGTTAAAATATTTTTCGCTTTCGGCCTGAAATTATGGGATGATCTAATACAAAATGGTGAATCCTTGAAAAATGATTTATTCGCGTTCTAAATATCGATGATTTAAACGATCGAGTTAACTCTTCTGCCTCAGTTAACAAGTCTGAAGAATCTGTCGATCTTCAATTCACGTCTGTTTTACTTTCGTTTCACACATTACGCGAAGGTCCATCATCGGTTTTGCAATCCGAACGGATCGTGGGGATCGTTATCGCCTGAATTCACTTCAGACGAATTTGTATTTTGAACGGATTCAAGGCACAAATAATGCGACGATAACGTAACAGGATGTTGCAGCGACGTTTCTCGCTGTCTACTGCCGTAGATAATTTTCAAATTACACGTTGCACAATCGATCTTTTTTATTTGCTTTTTTTTTCACAATCTGTTCGAGAATCGAATTTTCATGCAAATTGCACACCTCAGTTCTTCGATTCGAACTTCTCGTGTAAAATTTAACGATGTATTGTTATTACCATTGAGAAAAAATCAAATAAAAATTTGAAATATCGTTCACAGAGATACATTTTTTATTTTGCAACTCTTTCCAGTTTACTTGTTATTCCGGTTTGTTATGTACAGTTTGCGACTTTTTTTTTGCACTATTCTTACTTGGACAGATTATCGATTACGGTAAATATATCATTTCTTATCGGACTTCTCGAACAAGGAAACTCTTATCAGCGGAGGTTATTAAGAGATCACAATCTTAAGGTTTTATCTTGTTGATCTGTGGAGAAAAGTAAATTTGTAATATCAGAATTTTTCGTACCACTTATTGGTATCTTTTTATTGTAGCTTTTCTCGTTTCACCGAGACATTCAATTTTTAAATATACTTTATAAATATCGTCTAAATATTGAAATGAAATTATTTCAATAAAATAAAATTTTACAAATATTTTTTAAATATATTTTTACTAT
>NW_017100399.1:926360-927947 GCF_001263275.1 Habropoda laboriosa | reverse complement strand
TTTATATCATTACAATCATAATAGTTTAAATTATTCATTAATGAAAAATCTAAAATTTAACAAATTCAATCTTCATTCAAAATCGGAAAATCAATTAAAAATTCAAAATTCTTTTCGAAATATAAAAATCCGGAATTTTTACTACTCAAAAAGATTTCTCCAATTTTAATCCGCGAATTTTATGCGACAAAAGATTTGTAATCTGTACACAGGAAAAAAACCGAAGATTGTACTATATCGCGGAGGCAGTCGATCGCTATCTTTCCGATTGTGATTTTTTCGACAAAGCTGGAAGGGTAAGGAACAGTGACAATGTCGTGTATTCCCGTTTTATCTGGTCTCTCGATAACGAAACACAGAATTATGATCGTTTTATCGTCAAGACGTTCTTAAAACTTCATCCCGAGCCAGATTGCAATCGGTTTTCGTATCGTCGCCTTTTCTCTATCTATTCCTACCGGTACACCTGTACCCCAGAGATATATCCAAAAATTGTGTCGAGTTACAAACCGATAACACCACCTCCAAAACTTCGTTGTAAATCGATCCGGATTGCGTAATTAACAGACTTGCAATGTCTGCGATAATTGTATCTCTGATTGAATGACAGTCGATAAGAGAGAGCTCGATGTAATGTTTTCGATAAAAGGATTTAGATAGAAAGAAAATTCAATTATCGACAGTATTAACTTCTTTTAATAATGAATTCGTAAGTGTTTGGAAAAGTTTCTTCGTAACAGTATATTAAAAAAAAGACTGATTAAAAATTTAAACAATATAAAAAAAATCGAATCCAATATGGTTCTCTTTGAAATATCAATATTTCACATATTAACTTCGTAATTTGTCCGCAAACAATCCTCGAATTTCCCTAGGAACCCCCGAAATCTTTCGACAGCCGACACGGAGACCCCAGAGTGGTGTTTGTCGCTTAATTAGTACGCTCCTTGTCAGTAAGTTAATGAAAAAGATCGGTCAAGTACGATTGCGGGTCTCCCCCTGTAGGAAAGGAGGAAAAAGACGGAGCGAAGGGGAAAAGAAAAGGAAAAGACAAAATTGCGTATGCCCAGGGCGAGGATACAAGTGGCCACAAGTCCGGCCAACAAGCCAAAACAATGGAAACAAAGTGTCTGCGTTTACCATGGGCCGCGTGTTGTTTCTGCTCACACCCTTGTCGTCGCTCTTTCATCCTCGTCGAGGCTTTTCAGCCTAACGCGAAAACTTCGAAGGGGCAGCCAAGAGACGAATCGTTACTTTCTGCCTTCATCACGCTTGATTCAAGCACTATCGTTTTACATTGCACCCTCGATCTTGACTGAGCACCGTATATACGTTTACTAGAGCGCTGGAAAAAATGTTTGTTGTAGAGCGAGCGATGCTTAATGGAACAGGGAAAGACTTTTTATTTTTGATATTAAATTAAAATGGAAGATAGGAAAAATTTGGATTTTTAGGTTAAATATTTGTTAGATTAATTTTTGCACATTAATTATTCAGAGTTAATTATTTTTCTACGTTACTTCCGGATATTACTTAATTTTAATCCGAAAGTAATTATGGAATATTAAATATCTCTTTTAGATATTT
>NW_017100399.1:921944-925782 GCF_001263275.1 Habropoda laboriosa | reverse complement strand
TAAATATTTCATTTAGATATTTTTTTTTTATTGAATTTTCTATGTTAATTATTTTTTATATCGAATTTTCTCTAACCTCAATTTAACCTAATCTAACTTATTAACGAAAATAGTCAAGGACTTGAAAAATGATTTTGAACACTAACAAGCCACCTACACATAGAAATTGAATCCCCTTTACGCGATCCACCATTTAATCTAACCTAACCTAAAATACACGAATCTCGAACAATACGTCGTAAGCACGATACACGGCAGCTTAAACCCGCGACAATATAACACGATCGTATGGTGACGGTGAATGCGCTTTTTAGTCCGCTTCCATTCACAGTTTGTCACCGTGGGTGAATACGCGCGCGCGTGTCTGATGCACCGGTGCATACACAAGTGAATGAAGAAAATGACATCTTACGATCGTCGTTCACACCTCCATTATTGCGCGCGAGGCCGGGTTCCTCTCTCGTAGGACAATCATGCATTTACCAGCCTGTAATCTCTGCATCCCTCTCTCCGCCCGGCGAAATTGCGTATTCGCAAAGAGACGTGGCACGCAATGGGAGATGATGCACCTTGACTTGATTCTATCCTCATAGCATGGTTCCCCCTTGTGCCTGGCTACTTTATTCACTGTTAGTTGCGTTAAATCACGCTCGAACAGACCGCCTTACAATCACCATATATTCGGGGATTATTATTTAATCGTAAAAAGGATCTGAGATCGTGAGAATAATTTCAATATGTAGGGATGAAATTTGAAGCGAATTGCTAACCTAACCTTCATCGATGAAAAATCACAAGTAATTTTTGCATATTTTTGACATTTGTTGACTTTTATTTTCGCAAGAGTTGGTAATATAATATGCTTCGTGAATTCGCGAGATTTTTTGTTTCATATTCGTTCATATTCATCACTGTAAAAATGGTAATATAAATGTTGAATTTAAAAAAATAACTATATAGTATAAGATTGATAATTAAAGGTCAACACGTGCACGCTTTTACGCTAAATGCGACTTGACCGAGGAGTTACCCTTTAGCCAATATGCACGACTCGTCGAAGCAATTTCACTGATCCTAGTGTATTAGGCGTGCATGAGTTTTCACGTATACGTAATCTGTCGCGTCGACTTGCGCCAAGTGGCTGCGAGTAGACGTGCAGCCATTTATTAGGCTCTCCTATTATCGGTTCTCGTTGCCCTATTCATCGTGATCCTGTACACGTACATAATACACCTTTGCCTAAAGTAACTCGAGAGTCTCTCTCGTATCTGGAACGGGGAGTCGAATATTAAATTCTACAGAATAGGTTCACTTCGTCCACCTTTTTTCAAATATTCATGGAGACTCGTATTCTCGGTTACTTTATACGGTACACATGATGAAAACGCGTACTGTTCCTTTTACGCCGATTACAATGGCAATTATTGATTTTACCTACGGCTGCACTGCGATATTCTCAGTTATTTTACCGAAATATTCGGTATTGTATTCTACAGTAACGAATATTACTCCACGTAGTGGAGTTCAGTTTCTACAGGCTTTGCACATCGATATTAACGTTTCGATTGCGATTGCATCATTGGTATGTAAAAATCGAATTACCGCTGGAGGGAGAGAGATCGGACGGTACACGTGACTAAAAGTCGTTCCCCTTTTTCTCGCTTCCGAGACGTCCCTCTAATTCACATAGCCCAATCTCGATCGAGAATTTCTCGATACACCGGTTTTCTGCCTGTTTCCCGATCACTGTGAAAAATTTAGAAAGTTACAATCCATAAGAAACTTACTGTGCTCAAATGAGAAAACTATTCTCTCTAAGCTCGAAGGAAAATTCGAGAACTGCGTAAATCGATATTTTCGATGAGTCACATTAGCACGGTGTCACGCCCGATAACAAAGTAATTCGAGAAATTCGCACGAACCGTGTATTACATCCGTTACGAACTATTGTCTCTCATGGCGTACTTACATTAAAACGCATGAGGGCGTCACATGAAACGTCACATACGTTTCGAGCAAAGCCGAAAATTGCAACGATTCAACACCACTCTAACGTGTATACACAGGATACATCCTGTGTGTATACGTGTGATTTGTGTGCGAGCAAATGGATGCGTGCGTATACGTGATTTTCCACGCATACGTAACACGGAGGCTGCAAACCGGTGTAGGTGTAGGTGCGTGCTATCGACCGGGTATCCTTCTGTGCTGGACGCCGGTGTGCCCCACCCTGAAGTGAGTAGCGACCGACCGAGAGGGCGATACGTTACTGGAGAGACGAGGACGGCTAACTTCGCGAGGTACGTGCACGAGAAAAGGACGAAGTATCGCGGCAAGGCGAGCGCGAGAGATGCACCGTGCGAGAACAAAAGGGATAGAGGCGCGCCCGTAGAACCGGGGAAAAAACAGAGATGGCTTTAGGAGAGGAAAATAAGAGTGGAACCGAACGGATCCGGTGGGAAAAAGCGAGAAACAGGGGGGAAAGAGAGAGCGAGAGTTGGCGAAAAGGGGGAAAGTCGTTTAAGGGGAGACAAGGAGCGAAGTAATGACAGAGTGACAGGAGTAAAAAGAGAGAGGTGAACGGGTGATCTGTACGGATGAAGAAAGGGACGGAGAGTCACGGAGCAAGAGAGACATACGGTCTGGAAAGGATAGGGGGGGGGGGGAGAGAGAGACAGACAGAGAGGGAGCGAGACAGAGAGAGATCACGGCACGCAGAAATGCCTCCTGCTTAGTGATAGCGTAGAGACTGTAGTGTTCACATCACACGCGACACCGAATATTTTTCGCACGTTTAACGCGCGCCTGACAAGAGGATCATTCGATTCCGCGACACGATAATTGGTTACGTTAAGGCGCGCACACACATTTAGGTATATATACGTAATATATATATACGGTCATCTCGACAAATCGCACACATATACATAGGCACGTACGCACAGGACATAACGTTAGGAACAGACTGTCTCGCGAAGGACTCACGAGATAAAAGTAAGAACCAATAGGAATTTTTCTCGCGTGAAAATTCTAATTATTTCCGGGAGCAACGTTCAACGCACATTCCAACGACTGTGACCACTTTTTCAAGAGTGTTTTTTACGAGGATTTTTTTGCACCGAAACGCACACCCCGATCGTCCGGATTCTCTTTCCTTCTTTCCAGACGGTAAGTAAGTATATACTTACTGGTTGCACTGGCTCTGATTCTTCGAAATATTCCGATTCTAACCGCATAACTTTACATTTCGATTCTACGTCGTTTCTTACCGCGTTTTTCCCCTCGGTTCAATTTTTTTTTCGAAAGATCAAAAACCTTGTTTCGTCTGAAAGTCTGGGAGAATTTTCTCGCGCCGCGTACTACTCGATATCGATTGACGGGCCGCCAGGGTTTCCCGGGACGTGTACAGTTCGCTTTCGTTTTCACCCGCGACCACCAAAGACACACCAATTACAGTAATATACCTGTCACGTTGATCGCGATTCGTAAATGCGTTCTTTAAATTTTCATTTACCACGATTCTCAAATATTTCTCCCCACTCTCACGATTTTTCTTTCGAGAAGCGGACACACGGATCGACGAGATAGATCAGGTCGAGGATCTCCATCGTGCCAACGTAAATAATCAATTTTCCAGTCGACCAGTGCCTGGCGTGCGATTTTGTCAGCGCCTTCGGTACTACGCTAGTCGGCCAGTGCGACCGGAACTGCACCGTTCAAGAATAGTTACAGAATTTAAATATCCATCGAATTAAGCATGCATAACTATTACCAACTTACCAATCACAAATTTACAATTCTCTAGCTAAACTGACCGGTGCATTTTCAATAAAAAAAA
>NW_017100399.1:898460-921836 GCF_001263275.1 Habropoda laboriosa | reverse complement strand
TTTATCAGGAAGTTTTTCGTGAATCAACAATAAACGACACACGACACGAACGAGGAGAGAGTTCCCGTGAAAGAGGGGACAACGACCAGAAAGACACACTCGGCCGGTCGACCTTTGACACTTTGCCAGGGGGTGACTACCCCAAGGACAACCGGAAGTGCTTCGAAACGCACACGCCGTACAACCGGCTATAGCGTGTTCCTAGTCGGGAACACGCGTTCGTTTTCCGTCCATCTTGCCTCTTGGTGAGAGGAGGTGTGCCGCCGCGCCGCGCCAAGCCACACGCGCGCACCCTCTTGTTCCCCCGTGAACTTCCGGTCTCGAAGATCCTCCTCGAGGACGTGGGGCAAGGAGAGAACGTGGTGAAGAGGTGAAGTTCGATTAATCGGGGAGGTGAACACACTCTGTCTGTCTCTCTTTTACTCGCTGTCTCTCTCTCGTCGGGGCGTCGTCATCGTCGTCGTGGTCGTCGTCATGGGCGGATGTACCTCGAAGGATAGCACGTCGAACGACGAGTACGTAGAATATAACGTGTAAAGAATATTTGTTTCTTTTTTTTTTACTCTCTCACTCTCTTGCTTCTTCTGTCTAATTATTGTATCAGGTGGAATTATCGTTGTTACTGTTTTTTCGAAATTTTTTTGTTTATGGGAAATCGTGTATGGGTGAGAAATGTGTGCGTATATGTGAATCGGTTCGGTGGTTCACATTGGTGACGTCACTTGGCTCGGTGCCCGCCTAGTGACGTAGGAGTACGTCAGATCAGACATTCATGGAATTCGTAATTGATGCATCGGAAGAACTCGTGCGATGACTCATTTAGCCTCTCTCGTGATTAACGTATTGCGGTGGATTATTGATCGAGCCGGAGAAATATTTCGACTGTGTGTTTGTACTCTTCTGCTGCATTTTCATTCGTTGCTAGCTGAGTTGGAGTGTGTGTATGATTTAATTGGTGCTTTTAAAAGCACTTTGGGGAGGGGGTTGTAGAGTGTGTGTAGCAAGTGAAGTATTGTCGTTCCGGTGGGTAAAATTGCGGAATTGGAAAAATTGAATTTTTCTTCCAAGAGAGGAGAGAGAAAACCACTTTGTCAATTAATATAAAATGTGACAAAGTGGTTTTCTCTCTCCTATCTTGAAAAATTCAGTTTTTGCAGTTTCCTAAGTTTGTTACTGAAACGACGATATCTGACTAATTGAAATATCAATTATATCGCGACTGATTTCGAGGAATATTGCAGAATTATTTTATAAAATGTATAATGTATTCTTGTTAATACAGGGTGACTCATAAATAAAATACGCACTTGGGAATCATCCTGTAGAAAATTTCACCTCCGAGAAAATCCACTTTAAATTGGATAACAATTGCATCCACACGTGTGTTATCATTATTTAAAAAAAAAAAAAAACACGTTCTCATCATCAAAATTCGGCATTCGATTCTAACTGTTTGCCAGCGGAAGAGTCATCGAAGCTCCCGTCACTACTACTCGATCGTTAAACCTCGCTCACGAGTTACTCGGAACTTCATTATCCCTCAAGTTTCCCACAGGCCAACGGGAATCCCCCCCATCTCGACTAAAACTTTTAACGTCTATTAACCGGTGAGAATAGCTTCATTAGCCGAGTAGAAATTCATTAGAAATCACTCTTTCGGTTTTACCTTCTATCCACGTTTCATTCATCGCTCTATCCGATCTCCGGATCTCTTTAGCACGAAGAGCAACTTACCTATCGACCATGGTAAGCGAGAGATTGTTTCCATTTTTTCGAACCGCTTCGATTGTTGCAACGGAGGAGAGGATGAGGCATCAAATTAGAAAACGTTTTTTTTCTTCCTTTCTTTCGAGTATCGAATACGCACGGTTCGTGAACGTTCCCTTAAAGTCCTTTATAAAAAGAACACAGGGACGACGGCGAGTGTACTGTAGTAGTAGTCGACGTTTATAGTAACCCGGGGACTTACCCTTGTTGGTTCACACAAAAGGGTTAACCCTCTGCCCTTACACAGGGGCGTGGACGGGAAACAGGTCGACTGAAAAATTTTATTTGCATTTCGCACGATATATCGGCCTGTGTGTGTTCACTTCGACTCCCTCGTTACCATTGTTACCCTCGGGGAGAATGAAATGGTCGTTAGAAAATGTTCTGGGGGACTTTACTAGTGTTTTTTTTTCTTTTCTTTTTTTTTTTTGTTTTTAATTGAGAGAGATTGAGCGCGGTTACTAGTTGATATGATTTCTGTGATATTTAACAAAGTATTGTTCGAAACGAGAATTAGTTTTTGATGGACTTCTGAGAGTTTGAAGTTTCTCGTTTTATTGTAAATTTCATTTACCATTCTATAGGAAATTTTTACTTTTGTCTGTGATTAATATTTCGAGAATTGTTTTTGGCGAGCGATTTTTTGGTGAAAAAGAACAGTTTTCAAAGTTCCAGAATTTCTCGCTTTATTTCAGACTCTTCTTAAACATGACTCTCTGCTAATATTACGAAAATACTCTGTTCGTGCTTTAATGCGTGAAGATAAATTTTAATTCAATTACGTTCGGGTACAAAGTTGCATTTGCGAATGAAATCGTCTGAGAATTAATTAACAGGATACTTATCGCTTGCGGTTCATCATATGCACGCGAGATGCAACAGAAAGCTCAACGCAACTACTGTTAACTCTATTCGCAAGCAACGATGCTATCTGATAATTGAAATGAACACGTCACTTCCAGTAGCGCACGAAGTTCATTCAAGAGATCTGTCAGACTCATATACAGGGTGGTAAAAAGAAGATTAAAAAAGATTGCAAAATTAAAACGTGCTTAATCAACATACATCTCCGCGTTAATCATTTCAAAGCAGCTAACAATTTTTTCCTCTCTCCACAATTTGCACTAATGATGCTCGAATAATATAAAAATTACGCAAAGTAATTTGTTTTTCAATTAAAACCTCTCAACTGATATTTCAAATATAAAAAAGAAACGATGAAATGTGCAATTACTTGAAACATAACCTCAATTTTTTTACTAATTTATACTATGTAAAATTCTCATTCCATAAAAATTCATCAATACTACTTTTTCCAATTGTCCTTTTCACGAACTAAAAGTATAATTTTAATTTAAACAAATTTTTCAGTTATTTTTCATTGACAATTTTTATTCGAACGTTCCTTTTGAGACACCCTGTATATGAGAAAATGTTCTAAACGTTAAGGACTATTCGCAATTACGAATATATGTAAATCCTCTTGGATGTCTCGTTGTTGAACAAGAATCTCAGCTGAGAGAGTCTGTTTTCACGTTAGCGAGGAAAAACACGCGATGAGATCGCCGCGTCGTCATCCTGATCCTGGCGGACGTCGTCACGAGTGAGACATCGGTTACTATACACACACGCGGCTGCCTGCCTGTCTTTTCTTCGCCGGCTACGGGTGCGCACAGGTTTTTTCTAAAGAGAAAAAGAAAGGATCGACCGTTAACTGTTCGACTCGCTTATAAATAGACGCATAACCCTAGGCGATAATCGAGGCATAATCGACGCATAATCGTCGACAATGGGCGTATGCACGTCGCTGAGCATATGCGATTCGTTGGATGAAACGAACGTCGAGGACGAGTACGTATTGCCGGCACAAATTCTTTCGAAAGGCAACCGAATCCGCAATCTCGCTCGAACTTACTTGATTCTGTAAAAAAGAACAAAAAAATTGAACATTTTTGTTTAATTACATGGTAATTAAAGATTAAGTATGTTACGTGCTGTGTTATTTAGCGTAGTGTTCTGTTGTTTTAAACTTTATGCACCTTTTTCTGAAAAATCGTAAAAGAATGTTATATTATATAGAATATTATTAAAAAAATTTTCAATATATCAGTGCAGTATATAATCAGTTTCAGCAATTTTTAATCAAAATTGTCCGATAAGAAAAAGAAACATTTTCTATTCTAATCTTTAAAAAAGTCAATATTGTTTACGTCGCAATCCAAAAAGAAATTAATACTATTATCTATTAGATTATAAATTTCACATTTAAAGCAAGCATAAAGTAGCATTAAAATTGCTCGTGTAATCCTTTTATCTTCAAATTTAATTTTGCTATATCTTCCTGTATCTTTTATCAGTATTTATCTGTACATTAATATATCTGTGGTTAGTAAATGTTATTCCTGTTAAGTTCGAGCGAAGCATTTTGTGAACCGTCCCAAAAATGTGCACCAATGACAAGACACGCCTATACCACTGACCGTTACAATATTGTACATCGCTCAAAGTAATTAATGATTCATCGATTCAAGCAATTATACATTTCTATAACTACCTATTACAATATGAATGATTGAATTATTTTGAACAGTGTACCTGGCACCTTGCAAAATGTTCGTGGCACTGATAAAAAAATCTGATTAATATGTAACATCATCGTACGTTATATTTTATCGTCTTTTTAATTTATTGAACGTTCGTTCCTATCGTTTTCAATGATTCATGAAAATTCATAACAATTTAATGAAAACAAATTGTTCAACTGATAAATCATATACGAAATTGTTAAACAATCAAGATTATATCTTTAATATCGTTATATTACGTAAGCGCGATTAATGCGATTATAAAGAACAGAAGGAAAAAGGAAATATTTCCATGGTATCGAATTCTGCTACTTTGTCGTTGCCAACTTCACGCCTGTAATTCGATACTCGTTCTCGACCCCGCGCCCTACAGGCATCTTTTCCGATCATAACCGGCAGAACGCGAGTAACGATGAATCCTTTGCGCATAAAACGCTGGCAAGGTGGCGATGCTCGTGGAATTACCGATGTTGGGCCCGTTTAAACTCCTTAAAGCCCTCTCCTCATCGAAGGATGTCGTGGCGCGACCGTTGGCCCGATTCCTCGATCATTCTGTCGATCGACAGACTGTCAAACTCTTTGGAACGTGGTAACGTAACAATTCTAGAGTCATTTCTATTTACTTCTACATAAATATATATTTCGATTGATTCTGAGACGTTTGAAAAATATTCTAAAAATCACCATAATTTTTTTTTATGATTATGTATTACGTTGTAATAATTGTTATGTAGAGCGTGTGAGAAATTTGTTGAAGCGTGTTCTCATGATCGTTAATTAGTCCTTTTTTTTTTTGCAATTGTGAAGGGTTGGAAAAGTTGGATAGTGGCGAGGGTGATGTTACGTAAAAGTTTTACCGTTGTATATACAGTGTGTCTCAAAGGAAAGTTATCGTTGAGGGATGCAAGAATGCTTTTGGGAAAGGTAGTAGACTTTTTTAAAATACGGTTCGATGTTTAGACAAAGAATGTTTGTTTCCTGTATGCGCTGTAAATTTTGTTGCGTATCAGCAACTTGAAGATGTTTCTATTTCGTTTTATGATATTTACGTAAAAAACTGCAATTATTAAGCCGTGTTCGATACGAAGTAATAAAATGTGTAAAGCTGTGGCGCGAACTTTGTATTTTGCTCAGTGCCGAATGCGTGGTATACAGATATTTTATCGATACACAGATCTGCTGAAATCTTGAAATGTATTCCATCGTGATAACGGACAATCGTTTCATGACTAATCACATACGATCTAATGTAAATAATACGTACAAACAAGCCCGTAATACTCATGATAAGACTTTGATAAGAAATTCAGCGGCATTATTGTCACTTGATTACCCACGCTGTATAATTGATTTTCAATCTATTGACTAAGATAAAAGCCATTATGCACCTCACTGCAAATAAAAAGAAATTGGTTTTTCTATTTCTACTATTTTATTTGGTGTTCTCCTGTCTCATGTAAAATGCAATTAAACTAAATCTGTAAAAATCTTTAAGTTCATTTTTTTCTTCAAACTTCTAACTAATTGTTTTATTCTTGTATTAATGAATTAGAAAAAGAAATAGAAGAAATTATTCCATTCATTGCTCTATTTTAAAATGAGAATAAAATCAAAGATTAAAACATAGACTTTAAATGTTTTTTTTTTATGTTTAATGATTCTTCCATAGAATACTTGACTTATGATAATTTTCAATCTTTTTTGCAGCAAGAAATCCAGCAACATGGTGGACCAGGCAGTTTTGGACAAACTTGAAGCTGGCTTCAGCAAAGTGTCTGGCTCTGACAGCAAGTCCCTGTTGAAGAAGTATCTGACCAAGGAGGTCTTTGATCAACTGAAGACAAAGAAGACATCCTTTGGCTCCACCCTTCTTGATGTGATCCAGTCTGGTGTGGAGAACTTGGACTCTGGTGTTGGTATCTATGCCCCTGATGCTGAGTCCTACACAGTTTTTGCTGACCTCTTCGACCCCATCATTGAGGACTACCATGGTGGCTTCAAGAAGACTGACAAGCATCCACCAAAGGACTTCGGAGACGTTGATTCTCTTGGAAATCTTGACCCTGCTGTTAGTATAGCAAATAATGTATACAATAGGAAATTTCACTTCCGAAAATATTGCAGATGTATATATACAAAGTACTAATTAATCCTTCACATTTTTAGAGTGAATTCATCGTTTCCACCCGTGTGAGATGCGGTCGTTCTTTGGAGGGCTACCCCTTCAACCCCTGCTTAACCGAGGCCCAGTACAAGGAGATGGAAGAGAAAGTCTCCAGCACTCTGTCCGGTTTGGAGGGTGAACTGAAGGGAACCTTCTACCCTCTGACCGGCATGAGCAAAGAGATCCAGCAAAAACTGATCGACGACCACTTCCTCTTCAAGGAGGGTGACCGTTTCTTGCAGGCCGCTAACGCTTGCCGTTTCTGGCCCACTGGCCGTGGTATTTTCCACAACGACGCCAAGACCTTCTTGGTCTGGTGCAATGAGGAGGACCATCTCCGTATCATCTCCATGCAAATGGGTGGTGACCTTGGACAGGTAAATGTACAAAATAAATCATAGAAGTAAAGAATTTATCAGGTTTCATGTAATTGACCCTCTTAATCTTTGTAGGTCTATCGTCGTCTTGTGAGTGCCGTGAACGAGATTGAGAAACGAGTTCCGTTCTCTCACAACGACCGTCTCGGTTTCCTGACCTTCTGCCCGACTAACCTGGGTACTACAGTCCGTGCTTCAGTGCACATCAAGCTGCCCAAGCTGGCTGCCAATAGGACGAAGCTCGAGGAGATTGCCGGAAAGTTCAACCTCCAGGTCCGTGGTACCCGCGGAGAGCACACTGAGGCCGAGGGTGGCATCTACGACATCTCCAACAAACGACGTCTCGGTCTGACCGAATACCAGGCTGTGAAGGAGATGCACGACGGAATCGCCGAGTTGATCAAACTCGAGAAGGAACTTTAAAAAGCGCGCAAGAGACAAGAACAATCACGCGAAATCATTTCCCTCTCTTTTATTCGCCCTTTAGACGTTCTTGATACATCGAGGATCTTCTCCTTGGAATGAGAAAAGCAAAATAAAAGACCTTCAATATTCGTACTGTTTCCTGTAAGAGCCAAGCTGAATGTAGTAAAGCATGTTTCGAAGGAGAATTCACGAAGAACGTTGCAAACATTTAACCAAATGTATAAACGTATATTATCGTTTGTTCACACCTTTCCGAATGTGAGGAAGAAAAAATCAAGGAATGAAAAATTGTATTCTAAAAAAAGGAAAAGACGATTTCTAAAAAACAATGGGGCATTTTTCAATCCACGTACATTTTTTGTCGCGTGGAATTAAAAAAAAAAAGGGGACATTTTTTCTCTCCCCTAATTTTAAGTAAGTGTCTTTGTCCGGTCCTCGATGTGCTAAGACATTTCTACGCAGCTAGAAGCGCGTCCTTAGAGTTCCAAACAGAGGCGACGGAAGCTCCATTCGTGATAAAATGAAATCTAGAAACCTCTAGCTAGCCTAGTCGAGATCTAAAGATCAGATCATTAGATATTTTGAGTTTTTACTCAATGTCTGGCATTCTTGTCGCGAACGGTGAGCTTCCGCGTGTTTCTACGGTCCCTTTCTCCCTTCTACACACGCGTTATGATTACTATTATTATTATTAATTAATATTATCGTTATATCATTATTATTAATATTATTATTATTGTCTCTTACGTTAACTCAAGTTCCTTTTTATCGATCCGTATGAACAAAGAAGAAAAACAACAAAACAAAAAGAGAAGAGCAGCTTGTATTATACATTACATATAATACGCATTATTATATCTTCAACAGTATTTTGATTTCGTTTCACCCTGTTTTCTTTCTTTCTGTTTTTTTTTTTTTTTCTAAGGACATGTAATCCAGCATGTAGAAAAAATACACGCAGTATTCTTTCATTTTCTCTATTATCTTTATCGTTTCTTCTCTGACCGTATTTCTTTGCTTTATCGTCTGTCACGTTAGTGTTTACGAAAAGTAATCCTTGTATCTACACCCCGTGTTATCCCGCGAGAATTCATCGATGTTTGTAAACGCGTCTATCGAAGAGGTAAAGATAACTATATCGTTGTGTGTAAAGTTTTCGTTGATTGAACGGATCGCAAAACTTCCTGCTTAACATATTGAGGACGCCTTGGTTTTTTTATACGGTGTTTCAAACGAAATATCGATCTCCTTTCGAACTGTTTCCTGGCCACGAGAAGCTCTTTTGCTCTCGTCAAAACGCGCCGTGTCGTTCGATATGATTATAGAGAACGACTTTGTATTGATGGAAAGACAAGGAGAATTTTTTCGAGACTACATTATCCAGTTTTAATTGTCCGATTCAACATCTGAACTGCTGTCGCTTTGATATCCTTTAAAGCTTCTTTCGGAACGTTAATTTGAGTACAAACTTAACCCGTAAAAGTGAGGTTACTTTGAAACGATTTATATACGTCAAAATTTATATAAATTTTATTACTTTTTTTTCCTGAGAATGAACAAAGAAATCCTCCCCCTCGACTGCTGAGAAACTCAATTACTGCAACAAAGATTCGAGTCGCCGTTTTGAAATCTAAATCTAGTGCGCGAATCAGGTTCTTGATGTGTTAAAAAGAAACGCGACGAATACAATGCCCGCTGCATTACCGACGGTCGTTTTCCAACGTGTGCATGAAAGGATGTTACACGCATGATGTTATTTTTGCATTCTCATTTTTTACCCAAATCAAGAACATCTGCGACGGATATAGCACGCAGAGTGCTGCAGTTGAGGCGGTTATGGCTTCACTATCAGATGTATGAAAGCATAAGTTTAAGACACAAATAAAAGGACACACATTATGCTCCTTTTTTCTTGTCCATTTTTCACTCTCACCTCTTATAGTATCTTTAAATTATAATCATAAAATGAATCTTAAAACATAGTTACATCATCCTTAAATATTTTCATGAACATATTCATGAATTTTCAAATGATTAAGGTATCATGGGAAGAATAATGACATACAAAGAATGGTTGGTATTATTAATGCCTTTTAAAAATACACAAAGTATCAGAAAAAAAAGTATTTACAAAAGATTTTAAGATATAATTACATTAGTTACACAGTAAAATGAATTCAAGACTTAATAATATAGCAGTTTGTACAACAAAAACAGCTTGTGCTCATGACACTTGAGATACGTCAGCCTTTTAACGGTAGTAGAAGAATGTATAGGCTCGGAAGATCCAGAACACTCGTGAGTATCAATTGTCAGATATACTTCATAAAAGGATACGTATTTTATACGCAATATTTACGCAATAGCACTTGCGTACGACACTCGTTAACAATAATTATGCGTATTGCGAGTTAATAGAAGAATATAAAAAATATGGCGAATTTTAATGCGTTAGAAAACCCATAGTGATGCCCATTGATTACTGAATAATGTCATTTTATAGCAAACCACAAAAATAATCTAGTAATCTCAGATCTGCAAAAAAATACTTTTTTTAACTATTTTACAAATTCTATAAATTACTCTTCCCTTTTTGTTCGAAATACATGAAGTCCTGAAACATATATTTATAAATATGTCAATAAATTTATCAATAATAATATTTGAGAAAATGAATATAAAAATGCACGTACAATTAGAAGACAGGCTCCAAGTAAAACAGCCTTAATCTTAACATCTAGATCCAGAGGGAAGTTCATACCGAAATTGTCGGAGTCCGTGAATATTTCTCTACCCATTCCACTCCATTCTTTTTTAATTTCACCAATCCTATGTGTTCCATCTGCAGACTTTATCTATAAAGAAAGAAAAACAAGTCACTAATTAAATAATATTTATACTAGTTTCGGATTCTATATATTACAGTTGGTATTCTACATACTTTAAATGTTACGTCTACGCAAAATCGGAACCAGGGTCCTTTTATAACTAAAACAGTTTCTCCGGTCGCATCCTCAATGGAAAACCAGGGTCTCCAAAGACTCCAACTTTGTGATACTGTACCAAGCAACGTATCACCAGAATATACTTCTAATTTCTGAAAACAAATTAATGAATTATTCGAACACGATCGTGAAACGAGATAACTTCTTTATCGACGATCACACGCACGGGCAAGTACAGTAGCGGCAACTTCAAGCCTCTATCCATACGAGCAACTCCTTAAAATTGCTAAGAAGACAATCAATCGTGCCTGATTTAAATTTGAACGAATAATACCCGCGGTCAATGCCCCCTTTGGAAAAAAAATCTATACGTTGCTATTCATAGATCCAATTCAAAGAATTCGCATGCATAAAGAACGTGAGAAAAAGCTTATTCAGCACGATGGCCGGCTATCGGTTCTGTTAGTCATGTGTTGCGCAACGGAGATGCGCAGAAATCTGAATACATCAACCGCTCGATACGGTGGATCGAATTTAAGCTGCTACCTTTTATCGTGAGTGAAACTTAGATATTGCACGTTAACTTTTCTGCGAACGTTTTTCACAGCAGAAAGGAGTTTCTTTTGCAAACAAAATTGCATCGAAACTACGTGCAATTGCCTCCCCGTAAAATCGATGAATCAATCGAACGTTCGTCTTATGCAGACGCAACATGTCCAAAAACATTCGTACTAGGGACAATGTTTGCCAAAGGGTTTGTTTGCAACTGTTCTCGTACTAGGGATCGAATAATGGGGGTCCTTCACTATGAGTCGAACAACGCGTCCGAAAGCGACGACGAGCGGCGTTGGTCAAAGAGTATCGATCGTGACCAGCTTTTCTAATGGACCGAATAACTTTTCGTCAAAGGTAATCGCCGCAGATGGTGCGCACGTGTGAAGAAGGTTCGCGCGTTGTGTGCGCCGCATGTTCGAGAAACTCCGCCGAACGTTTTGCGAGCCGTGTCTATTGGCCGCCATAAATAAAGAGTCAATTACGGTAACGCGGCCGGCGGACGTGTCCTTCATGAACCGATTGACTACCTACGTGACTCTGTCAAGTGAAATATGGTTGTACCGTACAACTGCGAAGGGAAAATAAAACGCGGCTACTGAACAGGGGAATAAACTAGAGAAACCAAATTATGCGATCGAAAAAAAAGCGATGAATCTTTCGATCGATCAAACGATGTAACATTGCAAAATAAGATATTACAAGGTTATGGTAGTAATTAATTTTGTCCGTAAGCTGAAAGAATATTTTTTTTATCAAAAAGTAAAGAGAAGAAATAGAATTTGAAAAGAACGTGTTGCGTCAAGGTTAACGTTTGAGATAAGAAGATGCATACAAAGTCTGAGAATCGATAAGTTGTCCCGCCATGTTGGCAGTTCCGACAACCGCTACGTGTTCGATTGTTACTTCGTAAATTCTTTTGGCATGAAAAAAGGAAACATACCTGCAAACAGCAAGGGCAACAGCAACTTGCACACCTGCATGGTCGAACCATACGCAGGATTTCTCTTCGGTTACTGTCGAACACGTGAAATTCACAACTACGGTACGAGCCCATACACAAACGTGCGCATATTCCTGATTGTTCTGCCACATAATATATTGTCTCTCCTCTGATACTCATTACGGTATATTTGTTTTTAGACTCCCATCCGGTGAAGGCTGTAATTATTCAATCAATTCATTGGTACACCATAAATAATATTTAAAATTCTAAAAAGTATAAAGAACCTTCGATTAATTCGATTTTTTGTTGTACAAATAGATGATCAAGGGCCATAAGGTATTCCAAGCCGGGTGGACAAGTCGTATTCGGCGGTAACCAGCCACCTAAAGTGAAAAATATATTGAAAACAAATGTTTTATCCGTTAATTAGAAAAGTTGAGTATGTTTTAAATATTTTCAATTTAAATTTGAACATGAAATTTTAACATTAAATTCCTATTTAAATTTAAACCCAAATGTTCATTTTAAATCGTAATCATCGTTTTCACAAAATTTATAACCGTCAAATTTCCGTTTCAGATTTATTTACAAATTATCAGATCAAAGAGCCCGTTAAATTTATTTTCGTGTTACTTAATCAGTAGCCGAGCGTGTGATATAGAGTCACCTCTTTTCCTCGTCCGTGAGAAATCTGGTATAGCCCTTCCTCTTTGATCGATATCTCTCTAACGTGTCTCTGAATAAAGTGCGAAACCGTCTTCGAATTTGTTGTATCTTTGTCGTCCAGCAAGTTTCAAAGTATTCAGACTCCATCATACACGCATACCACGTACTTTTTTTTTCACAGAGGAAATTCACTCGTAATATCTCATAATTAATTTAGAAACTTGAAAAATGTATCGTTCAATAATATAGGTTTAAATTTTTCAATATTATTCTTCTCTAATTTTTTCTCATATTTCACGTACGTTTCAACACGCGAAAGTACTTATAATGTACCTATAAATTTATTCGGCACATGAACAAACATCACTGAACCCGCATTATACGTAGTGTACCGGTGCATTGGCAGCACTTGATGCACTAACGATCAGTTGTTTTCTCAAGTTTCGCCTCCTCCTCAGCAAAATGATAAAACTTGTGTACCTTTCCAGGGACAGATTTACTTCCTTAGACCGGTCCGCAGTTTCGTGCTATCTTTGTAGATAAAGAAAACAATAAGTGCCTTCGTTGGGACGAAACTGTTCAATATGGCGTTTCAGAATAATCTGAATCTTCGCCCTAACATACTTGTCTCTTATTTATCGCTACTACACATACACACATTTCCTGGCGATATTTTATTTTACAAAATAAGGAAAAGGGGAAGAAAACAACTAGCCGGTCAATATGGATAATAAAGTAATTAACTGGTGTAATTAATTAGAAGTTATCTTAGAACGATTTCAATGTTATCTTTGTATTATTTTTGGAAGAGAAAAATATGCGAAGTAGCAAATTTTCCTAAGCTTCCATTCCTAGAACTATTCTGCCAAATGCTTGACTATATATTTTTTGTTTCCTTCGTGCAATTGAAACGAACAATTAACAGTACTGCGAATGATTGGCGAAATTTCACATTCCGAACGTCGTATCTAGAAAAAAGGAACAACAAAATTGAAGGTCTACGCGACGTGAAGCGAGATTTTATGGAACATGATTACAGCCCTTCGTCAGTAGCAAATTGTCGATCCGCCGACGCACGTCCGGCTGAACGCGCCGTTTCGTAAATTGGCCAGAATATCATTTAATCTTTGCACACCGTTAATTATACGTGAATCACCTTAACATGCAACCGCACTTCACCACTGTCATTTCACTCGACCGTCGGTAAGAATGCATTGAATACTTTCATTCAAACGAAACAACTCCTTCTCCTTTTTCCCAAAAGAAAAATATTTCTTTACCGGCACCACACTTTTCGACAAAAGTTAGAGCGAGGGTAAATGCATTCGTAACGAATCGTAACTGTCGCCGTTTGCAAACCGTACTTTTGGCGCGAACAGCGTTTCTCTCTCTGACGATTTTATTTCCACGCGACTATTAACATCGTGAAATCATGAGGAAAAAAAATATGTGTCAAGACGATAATAAAAAGAAGCCTCGTTATGCGCGTGATTTCTATATCACAGGGGCTGCGTTTGTACAGAAACACCAAGTGTAATAATCGCCTAGCAACTCTGACTCTAACGACAATTTCTTACATTCATCCGTAACCAAAGATCGAAAACTGATATTCGACCGGGATATCGATACCGTCAGCATTGATTACCTTATCATGACACCACTTTAATATCGTTCAACCAATTAGAATTTCCATATTATCGAATTTCCATTCGTCACTTATGCAAACAGTCATAATTACTCTCTGGCTTATTGTACGAATTTATCATGAAAAAAGAGAAGGCCCTGATGGTAAGCATTGACGTAGAATGGCACATCGATGTTTACACGGTACGTTTTACCATAGATCACGAACAATATTGATAATTTAGAGCGGTGACGCACATATTGATTACGGATAAACTTGATTCACGACATATTTCTCGAACAAGGATTCAGACGTCAATCTCGATCGATTTTCCGATGCACGAGTAATATTTACTGCCGATAAGAGGGCGAGACGAGCAACGAGAACACGAAACTGGATGTCACTTATCCAGCATACGTGACGCTTCCATCAACGAAGACGACTATTATCTACTTACTGATCGTCACTTGGCAAACAGCGGCTGTATCGTGTCTCGTTTACGAGCCTCTCTTCTCGTACTACGAACTCAGATAGTATGATAGTAGAGAGTGATAATTTCGGTACCGAAGTACGTACCTACCTAGGCACTGAAGAAGTTTTCGAAAATACATATTCAGGAAGTTAAAAGAATGTACATAGAAGGTTTTCCTTTGTCGCGTATTTCATACTTTTCTTAACTTCATCTGTCACACGATGATTCATTAGAGTGTTTATATGTATGAATAAAGATTATTTATTTTTCTTTTTGCAATCATTCCAGTAAAAATTTAATAATTTTCTTTTATTTATTATACTACTACCTTGTAAAATTCGAAGTTATAAACACGGCGACTGATATATGTAGGATACTTCGTTATCGTTATTTCTACTAGACATCGATAATGGGAATGTTACAATTTGTTTTTTCACGATGTTATTTAAGTACACGTGTATTTAAGAATCAATCTATAATTATCAGAAGTACAAACAAAGCTTGGAGATATCAAGGACGCGATATTTAACAAATAATCTTGACGGAATCTGATAAGGAATATAAATTCGTAAAATAATGAGTGACGTAGGCATTATTTTTATATTGCACTGAAGTAGTCATTAGAAACCTTTTCACAGGAAAATTCTTCACAAACGTCATAAACATACAAACATATAGTTGTACATTCGTAAACGAGTGGTATAATCATAAGCCTAGCAAAAATTAACATTTACATTCTTCACGGTATGCTTTCTAAACAAACAACGATAAAATGAACATTAGGCTTGGCCAGACTATTTGCAAACAGTTTAGAGACCAGTTCTTAGTGTATAAGTGTTCTTAGTGTTTGAAAAAGTAAGGAAAATATTTTTGTTTAAAAGACGAAGAAAGTTCTGAACGTATTACTCAAGTACATTTGAATCAAGTAAGTGACAAAAGTATTTTTGCAATTTACATTTGTTTAAAAGTATGTGTACGATATCAGTTTAAAATGCGATGTAAAAATCGACACGAACTTCTCTGTTGACCTAATAAAAATAAATGAATATAGAAAACGTATTAATATTCTACCTTGCTGTACCATTGGTATTCCGGGTTGTGGCATTCCAGGTTGCGGCATCGGAAATGCACTAGGTGGTGGTGCAGTTGCAATAGGTTGCATTGTCGGAAATGGCGACGGTGGTACAGCATACGGAGAAGTCATGTTTCTCTTGTCTAAATCCAAAATTATTTCGTCCGTTTATGATAAGAATTTCATATTTCATTTATGTTAATGATTAAAGAATAATGCAATATGAATTCATGAATACTTAAAGAATTCTGTTACTTTCATGTTTTAAAAAATATGATCGTATATTTCAGTCGAATTTCATGTTTATAAACTCCATTGCTTTAACAAAGAAAGAAGTTGAACATATTCGAATTCTTTCAAAGTTCAATGACACCAAGATTACGGCATTCTAAATGTTTGATATAGTAGGTATTTCTATTAAAAAGGAAAGTGCATCTTTGAGGGTTCATGTGCATTTGAGCTAATTGTTTGAGCTGAAACATTTGAAAAACTTACTGTACTATATACAAGCTGAACGATATGATTCTGCATAAAAATTGAGAGTCAAACAATTTTCTCTTAGCTTTATTTACTTTTGTTTTGGTATTTAGGTTATGTTTGTAGAGTTTGTCGATCGGTAACAGTCTCTGTACGACTTTCTTCCTTATCTACAGAGCAGTTGCACTAGAAATTAGTTACCAAAAAGATCGTGCGGTGACGAAACTCTAATCGTAACACTGTTTATGTTATTGAAATGCTCAGGTCATTGTCCGCTCGTAAAGGTCGTTGTAACTTACGTGAGGATATGAACTATATGAACTATAACCGATAACTCGAGGTTTTTTTATTGATAACAATCCTTTGTCTCTCGATATGTCTATGATCGATAACTTGCACGAATGTTACTGACTATATACCAATTCCATCGTAGCATAAACTATACTATTATATATTCAATTAAGAATAAACTGCGTGACATTGTAGAAATCTGTTTCTACCATTATTCATGTGTCAATAAAATGCATTTCATCATCTTTTCGTTACCGCATGTACAGGGTGTTCCATATTAAGTATTACAAGCTGTTATCTCGGGAACTATTAAAGATAGCGACTAAATTCTTTTTCAGCATTTATTTATACACGAGGGCATTTCGTGGGATGCAGGGGGTTTCACTGTTGGCCCCCCTGAAGATATCTCACGAGAGGCCCACATAAACCACTGTATATCAAAAAAGCATTTTGTCACTGTTCCTAATAATGTCCAAGTTAACAGTTCGTAACAGTTTACATGAAACATACTGTATATTTTTTTCAATGTCTATATTTTCACTTTTATATAATCTGTTTAGGTTATGTACATTTCATCGATACAATGGATGTATTTGCGGAAATATGCACAGCTTTCATGTTAGATAAATTGAAATTCTTTTTAATTCTTATGTTTCATTAATTTTAGTAACATCGAAGAATGAGATAATCAAGTAATTAATATTCTTGTAAAAAAAAAGAAGGGAAATATTAGTCGGTAAAGTAAATGTGCCGTAAACGTGTACATACGTAGAAAAGTTTATTGTGGATCGAAAAAAAAAGTGACACCTTAAACTAGTTTCCACCTCATTGTATGCACTACTTTTTAATAGCCTTGAATTAGGTCTCATGAGGCCTAATCGACGGTTTCCTCGTTTATTGCGAACAACCTCGATAACTTTTCGTTCGTGCGATTTTTTTCCCAATGCGCACTCGTAACACGCACTGATTACGCTTTTCCCGGTGAACGAACGAACATGGAATCAGGAACGACGAAAATTATACGAATTAACGTTACACGATTGAAGGCGGCAATGAAGTTTCAGTGTTGTCCCAATTAATGACACTGAAAACCATGGATAAGCATGGCGATAAGTGCACGTGCATTGCGAGAACCATATGCATTGTTCTGTACGTCCAACGACAGCTGATTCAACGCTATCTTCAAGTATATCATTCCATTTACTCGTTCATGTAATTAAAATTGTTTGCCCATTCTATCTTCCAATTTGCTTATTTATTATTTTAACAGATGTTAATATTCATGAGATATATTACTATAAATTTACAAAAATGTTTAGTAGAATATAATTTATTATCTTGCAAATAGAATTTCGTGATGATTTATTTGAAACGATTCAGTTAATGTTGGTTAATATATACATAGACAATTTCCTTGTTTGATAAAAAAATTTTGTTAAATCGAAAAGGTACGTGATTTCACGAAAGATCAATGAGAATTAGCCCTCACTGACTAATTACCACCGTTCGTCACCAAATACTACGTAAAGTGATGCATTGTTCAGTTATGTACACTTTCATCAGATGATGTCATCGTGTCTCACATGTGTCTGCGTTCGCATACCACAAGGTCGTCAGTGTCGTGACTGCTGGAATGACGTATCTATACAGCACACCAATACAAAAGAATTGGGAGGCCTGTGTAAACCGCAAGATACGGTGGCAACATGCGCTTCCGGTTTTTCAGAAAAGCATGGTTACGCCCTTTTGATGGTGGAAAACGAAACATAGAACTTACGTGTTGCTTCTTGTTCTCTCTCCTTCCCACTCTCTCTCTCGTTTTTCTTCTGTACTTTTTTTTCTCGACACGGGAAAGAAAAGGAATGCTCGACAGAAATACGTGAAAAAAATACACTTGAGAAAAATCAAATTTTCTAGTTACGCACGTCTACTCAGATTTTTCTTTATTGATCTATTTTAAGGAATCACGTTTATGCAGTGTTCTCATGTAGTGGGAAATTTCGTACAGTCCAACAATACATTCTATGACGCTCAATGACTCAATACGATCGCTTCCTTACGAAAACGACAGATTAACATTGCAAACATTAACAACGAAGAGTAATTTGTATCCAATGAATCATACGAGTCTTGATTCTTGCTTTGGGTTAACGTCGCATTTCCGTTTGAATGTTATTAAATGAAATGCAATTTAGGTGAATTTTGCTAATAAATAACAATGACAATTCTTGAACATCTGAAGTCATTGTTGTTAATAGAACATCTTAACGATATATGGGGCGATGTGTTGTAATATTTAAGAAAAAAAAAAAAATTAGATGTATCTGGATCAAGCATGATTTTAAGGAATGTTTGATAATATTAATAAAACTCACTGAACGCTTGGGAGCGTCGAGGTCGTGGATAGTGCTGTCTGGAAGATAAGAGAATGACACTTGCATCCGGTAAAGGGAGTTTCCGTGATTCCTCTCTTACTATTTTCCTCGGGTATGGGGCCTACACAAAGAAAGAGCTAACGTCAGTCTCCTCGTCCAGTGCTGCCATTCGTCCGGCTTTTCCAACTCGATCGGTATTCACCAATCATAGAACGGTCTGACGGAGGAAAAAGAAGGAACGCTGGAAAATTTGGAAACACGTCTTAAAACTCGATTTTGGATCCTACGTGATAAGTGTTGGAAAGATATATATTGGGTGCGCGTAAACTAGTGGCAAGTCGTTACGATAGAGACAGTGCTCGATGTTCATGCAGGAGGTTGAAAGAAAATCCAAGTGTGATAAGATGGCGTCACGCACGTCAGACCTAGGGAAGAAGTGAGGGGTAGAGGAAAGACAGGAAGGAGGCAGGCCAGGCGAACGTCGCCAGGGGACTGCGGTGTGTGACAGAGAGTGCGAATACGGTGCTGTCATGTCTTGTTCGGGTCTTAAGAACGGCTACGTTTCGATTACGGTGAAATCTTGTGCACGATCTATCGTCCAGTAACATCATCAATGCCTTTGTTCGGCAATAAGAACTGTTCACGTTTGTACGCGCTTGTTACAAGAATACGAGAACGGAGTTAGTAGTAGCGGCAGTCGATTCTCTTGTGTTCGAGAAGGAACAAACGTGCAACGATAATCGGCTAGGTACTCGAGAGAGAGAGCCTTCCTCTCGGTCCTGGACACGTCGAGGAGGAGGAGGAGGAGGAGACGGAGGCGAACTGCCAAAGAGATGCGCGAGTTCAAGGTAGTCGTCCTCGGCTCGGGCGGGGTAGGCAAGAGTGCACTTACCGTGCAATTTGTTTCGGGATGTTTCATGGAGAAGTACGATCCGACAATCGAGGACTTTTATCGAAAAGAGATCGAGGTAGACAACTCGCCGTGTGTACTCGAGATCCTCGATACTGCCGGTACCGAACAATTCGCGAGTATGCGCGATCTTTATATAAAGAACGGTCAAGGCTTCGTCGTCGTTTATAGTCTGACGAATCATCAGACTTTCCAAGATATCAAGACAATGAAGGAATTGATAACACGCGTCAAAGGTACTGAGAGGGTGCCGGTGTTGCTTGTCGCGAACAAAGTCGATTTGGAACATCAACGTGAAGTGGATACCGCCGAGGGTAATGCTTTGGCACAAATTTGGGGCTGTCCATTCGTTGAAGCATCCGCAAAGAGTCGCACGAACGTCAACGAAGTATTTGCGGAAATTGTACGCGAGATGAACTTCAGCCCTGAGAAAGAGAAGAAGAGCTACTGCTGTTGCAGCGTCCTCTAATAATTAATCAAAATCCTGAACCAGGCTAACCAAGCCATGTTAGGTAAAGGAACACGCATATAGTGGCTGATCGCAGTACACTGGGTGAAATTTATTCATTCAGTGGCTACGCTCTCTCTCTTAGGCTCAACCCTGGGCTTGTGCTGTGAAATCGCCAATCTGTAAGACTAATATTACGATCGTACCCTGGATTTTTGTGAATTTGAATACGTCAAAGACTCATGCCGTCTCTTGGTTCTTTTTCTATTGGAAAATCACAGCCTGCTGTTCGGCCGGCTGTTAAATATTTTAATATACATGGATAGTATTATGTGTAATATTATTGTAATATATAATAATAGATGTAAGTGGGCAATGAAAGAAGTAACTCCGTCAGCAAAGGACCAATACTCGAAAGAGAAAGAGTGAGAGAGGGGAATAGCAAAGAAGAATAGGGAAGGACACAGATAACGTCAAGGGTGATAATAGAACTGCCCTGTGGTAGTTGTTACTTGTTGACAGCAAAACCAAACTTGATATGTCTAGCTTTCTGCTCAATCTAAAAACAAGCACCTGTTGCGTATTTGTTTCAGTCCATGAACCTCTATTACTCGTAGGTTAGATGCTGATTGACGAAGCATCCAAGCTATTTGCAGATATTGAAGGAATCACTGTGGTGGTCAGCCATTTGAAATAGTGAAAAGAATTTGAAGCATTGAAGTAAATGTTGTTTACAATGTACAGACAAAAATTGGGAAGAAGACAGATGGTCTTAGACACATTGTGCAATGATTTCCATTAACGATATATTACCTATGCTCAATTGTCAGAGGCTGCAGTAAAGAATACTTTGTATAGAGGGCTTAAATGGTGTGTCGTTAATGGTATTGGTATTGATTGTACAGTTCTAATAGTAGAAATACATTTTATTAAGATGAACATGGAGTATTGAAAATGGTGGTCAATGGGTAGAATTTTATATTTGAGACCATGATATTTGAACAGTTGTGTTCTCATCAGATTTCAATATAATTCCATTGCATACCACATATTGTCTGTATTCCTATTTCAATAAGGATTACCTTGATCAGAATAGGAATCCAAAGCATAACATCCAATGCTTGAATCAGTCAAGGCATAATGAAGAGCAATGAAAGGAATGAGGAAGAAAGGAGATTACAGTAATATTACAGAAGAACATTAGTGCATAACATCAATCGTAAACATAATTATAGGATTTATATGGTAAAGTGTGTATAATAGAAACAAAAATACAAGATCTTTATACAATTCCAAAAAGTTTTATAGCCAATTTTAAACCAGCAAGAGGAGGTGAAACTTTGAGATGTGTGTTTTCACAAAGGCTTGCTGGTACATTGATCCCTTCAACTGCAAAATACGTATGTGGTACTCGTAATAATAATAATAATCCAATATATCCATTGCTTTGTACGAACAAAAAATCTCCTTTCGAAAATCGATTATCATTGAGTTCGTGAATATAAACAAATACATGTAAAAGAAGAAAAAAAAAGAAGCAATGGACTCCCTTATAAGTAGTAGTAGGTCGTGTGTAATTTTTCTCGTGTGATCAAAAATCATATTATCCGATGTTAAATACCGCTTTTATACCATAACAGTCATTACATTAGCTCGATATGTTATTATTTAACGTCACCATCAAAGTCATTAATTTCCGTGTGATCGCTGCACGACGTACCTTAACAAAAAATAAGGGTTGTTCGATCGATTATCTTCTCTTTTTTTTATGAGTTTAACCGAAGGATCTTAATTCTAATTTCACGAAAAGAAAAAAACAAAAAAACGTGTATTTATAGTTTGTATAATATCTACTTGTTCGTCTCAATTACCTGTCTTTCGGATCGATTACGAATGTTGAATTGTACACGAGCGATACCGCTTCCCGGTTCGAACATATCGGTGGACCGTATTGTCGAACTGAAAAGTTTCAAACGAACTGATGTACAGTATTTCTATCATTGGTAGTTAGAAGAAAAAGAAAAAGAAAAAACGGAGTCAAACGATACAGAATTCTTGGGAGGTGTTATCGATCGTACATTTAATTCGTTCTCTCCAATTGTCGGTGCACTTTTAGAAACGTCATTTCGTAGCGAATATGCGTGGCTGGGTATTTTTCTCTCTGACATCGTAGAGCATTATAAATTTGTTAAAAGATTAAAAAATTTTGAATTAAGTTCATTAATTTTCGTTAGATTAGTTTCGTATAGGCTAAAGGTTATTTTTTACTTTTCTTTGTATTTTCATTCCAAAATATTAATGTTTATAATATTCGTTAAAATTAATTTGTAGGTTAAATGTGACGATGAAGAAAAGTACTCAAAATAGAGAGAGAGGGAGAGAGAGAGAGAGAGAGAAAATTCGAGATACCCTCGCGCATTCGACTAATGAAGGGTGCTAATACGTTTCGTCAGTTTAAGATTGGTGAAGCGTATACCGACGTAGCGAATCGGCCATCCATTTCGTTACTGTACTCAAGTATATAAACAGGCAAGGAAGAAAGAAAAGAAAAGGAAAAAGGGGGGGGAGCAACAGATATAATTATTCGTATCCTCTATTTTATCACTCGGAAAATTCATAGTCTCGCTGTGATCCCGTAGATTATAACCGCAGTTTTTCTATTAAAAGACGACGATAATAACCGCGTATAAAAGCCTTTCAACGGCGAATCAAAGGGCCTCTTTGTGAAACGTGTAATCGCTCTCGCTCTATTATCGTTACGTTTTTTCGCCCTCCTGGGTTTTTTGTGCTTCGCGAAAACCATAGATTGGCAAAAAGGAAAAAATAATGCGAAAAAGAAAAGAAAGAGAGAGTAAAGTTGGGAGGAGGGGGGAAGAAGAAAAAAGGAGGAAATGTAAGGACACTCATTGACTGCCCACGGGATAGCTTTCTAAGTATTATATACACTCTGATGCACGAAAACGGAATAAAGGAAAAAAGAAGTTTCTATATTTGTATCGCTTCTGAATGTAACGCACACGTTTCTCCAACGCGAGATCGCGTTTTAAGAATATTTTTCTAAAGAATGCGCTGAAACTTTTGTACACGGGAAAAGAAAAGAAAAGAAACCCAAAAAAAAAAAGTAACGATAACAAAGAACTGTCCTTTACTTGGAAAGCTATCGAGCATTAACACTAACTGTACCACGCCCCAGTCAAATGACCGGTTTTAAAATTTCGATTTAAAATCATGCACCTGTTTTTTCCCCATATCTTGTTAAAAATAAAAATGAAAATACTC
>NW_017100399.1:888099-897998 GCF_001263275.1 Habropoda laboriosa | reverse complement strand
ATAATATTAATATTAATAATAATGAAGGAAAAAAAATGAAGGAATACCGATCTGACATTCGAAAAGACAACAATAAGAATGGCTTACAGTAAAAAATGTGCATTTCATTGACAAACAACGTTTGTGAAACATAGGTATATTCGTTTCTTTCTTATTTTAATCGTTTTTCTTTTGGTTTATTACCATCTGATCGGATTAACTACGTTCGAACGATGTAATCACTTGGGTAGACGAGAAACGGATACTCGAGACACTCGTAAACGACACCATCTGCGAAAATTGTTTGCTGGTAATACGAATTTTTTCCCCTTCGTTTATTCTGACTTGTGTCGAAAAGGGAAATACGCGAAACACAAAGCATGCGTTATTTTTTAACATTAGCAAAAAAAAAAAACAAGAAGAAAAGAAGTAAAATGTACGAGTATGTAACCTTTGTATATTTCCCTGTTTAATGCGAGTGAAAATAAACGAGAATCTGAAACAAGTTTTCTCGTTCTCTTCGATTTAAAGAAACGCTTTGAAATATTGTAACTTCATTTCGTGTTTATTCCTTGTTTCTTTTGTTAATTGTCACATTTCATTCTTAATGTTAAACGTTTAATGCGTTCCGCTTATATTACCAGCATAAGAATCTAGTCACTACAGAAATCTTGTAACTCAATGATATGGAAAAAAAACTGTATGGTTCACGCTTGAAAAACGGTGTTTTTGATATGGTAGGTATATATAACAACTGTACTATTCTATTGTCTAATTCAGTCAGTTTTATACTGCAATTATTTAAAAAAAAATGATTTCTCGAGATAGTCGAAGAACTAGCATGAATTAATGAAAATGTAATTTGATTTTAAAGACAATAGACTGATACAGAAATTTTATTTCATATTATAGACCAACTTTTTTCCATGAAACCATTGAGACTATCCTGAGAAAGCTACCCATCTGATTTTCTCCCATCTCAATACTGGTGCACATTTTTTCTTTGTATGCAATTTTTTCACATTTTTTTATTACTAACCATTGTACTGGCATTTTGGAAATATCGCACAAATATAATATAGAATAAAAACAAACAATTCTGGTACTGATTAGACAATCCTACACAACGTAAAAATATATTTTAAATTTCAAAAATTTAGAACAAATTATTTTTCAGTTTGTAAAATCTTAAATGTGTTTGTACAAATTGAAATAAAGTTTTGTATAAGGTAATTCAAAAATAGTACAATAATCGAAGCATATTGTCAATTGTAAGTTTATTGCTGATGATACTATGTAATATTCATATATTAACACTTTTTTTCGTTATTTATCATAGAAATAATTTTTTATGTATTTTATTAAGCATTTAAGATTTTACAAAAATTTAATGGTCTCAGAAAGCAAGATTTGTAGTATATTTATATAACATTTTGCATTATTACTGGTAAGTACATATATAATTCATAGATATATAGAAATTATATTACCTTGAACTAAATGTAATAAATATGATGATGTCTTCTTTAATACAAATATTGAAATGTATTAATGTAACAGATATCCTATTAAGTTTCTACCTTAGCATTCTATATATCTTTTGAGGCAAACTTTTTTACTGGCTCTTACCATTTACTATATTTTAAATGCCTTTTATAAATAGGAATAACTTAACTTGGAATAAATAATTCATTCATCCTTCTGATGCATTCATAAGCCCCAGTTGCAGGTACTTTCATGCAAGCAGAAATTACTTCATAAGTTATATAGAAATTAGAAACTTTTGTAGAATGAGGTATCTTACATGTCTCTTCACTGTATTCATTATTAAATTTAAGACATTGATCACTAAAGTGATGGAAGATATTTAAAATATTTTGTAGAAGATGTACAGAATCATCTTCTGTATGACTATTTAAATGTGTAAAGCAGCTAGTGAATAAATGTTCATAAGGACTGTGTTTTATGCTCCCTTCTAGTTGATTGATATTTTTAATCAGTGATTGATATATGTTGTCGTAATTTTCAATTCCTTCAAGTAATACAAACATTCTACAAAAACGTGTGAAAGATTTAAGTAAAAATGCAAATAAATCAGTCCCACCAATAGATGGATATTCCAAAGACAAACAACATGCTTCTATTGTCAAACGAAGAAAATTATTACACGCATCAATTTCGTCATTCCATCCGATAACGAACCAATATATTATAGTAAGTTCTGAGCCTAATTTTTGATACTCTTCTTCGGTCGAACGAATAATTAAATGACGCAAGAAATCTTCTCTCAATAAGCTCAAATCCGATAAATAATGTCGTAATTTTTCTGAAGTTTTAGGATCCTCTTTCAATCGATTTAACACCACGAAACAACGTCGTTCATAATCTTCTATTATATCAATTACGCTAACTCCTTTTTGCATTAAATACCAAAGCGATGCGAGGTGCAATTTATCTATTGGTTCGATGATGAATTCGATTCCATTGATTATTTCCTTTTTCGTTGAAGCAGAAAAGTTTTTGATTTCCAAGAAATATTGTAATATTCTTGTTATTTGACTAAATATTTCACTGCTTATATATTTTGAGATACTTGTGTTCTTTCTAAGGGAAGACATTCTTTTTGCAAGAGCTATTATTAATTCTTTAATATTTGTATCTTTGTTACATTTAACTTGCAATTTACGAATAGTGTTGAGAATAGAATTCATGTTTAAGACATTTAAAGTATCTTCATTCAAATATGGTATAAAAACATTGTTTATCAAGTCATGTACTTTAATTACAGAATTGTCCAACACAACTTTCACAAAGTCTATGAACTTTTTCGCATTCCATTCTGTATTTTCTATGCAAATAATTCTTAAGATACTTGTTAAAAGTATTTGATTATTGCCTTCTCTTATCTGCATAAATGGTGATAATAAAAGCAAGTCATTAGGAGAAATCATGATATTTCCATATTGAACATGACCAATAGTAATTTTTAAAAGTATAGTTAATATTGTTCTTGGGTTCTTTAAAAGAAACAATAAGACTGTCTTTAAATTGGTCGATGTTTGTAAATTTGTATTGCGTGCAATAAATTCATGAAAAGCTTCTTCCATGTGTGGAGATTCTAAATAATTTTTGCCATCATATTTCGTTAAATACATAATTACTATTTCATAAATATCTGGTATACTTTGGGAGGACAATATCTTTATAACTAAAGTGTAACTGAATTCTTTTAGATCTTCTTCTGCGGATTTCGTGAGAACAAGAGTAAGATATTCTAAAAGAGTTAAGCAGTCTTTCTTTTCTAGCAAAGATCTATTATTATAAACAAAATCAAGTATCGAACGATCCCACTCTTTGTATCTACATAGTAATTCTTTCATAAGATCTTTTTTGCCATTTGATATGGCACTACAGAGTTCTTGTAAATTTAAAGCAAAACTTGACTGTTTAGGATCTGATTTAGATGCTATTTGCTGTAAGCATTCTATTAAATGAGTATTTTGTGATAATTGTTCATCATTCATTGCAAGTTTTATAAAGTAATAACTTTCAATTGCAATGGAACGTTGTAAAGAAATCATACTGTTTTCTTCATCATCCAGTTCTGCCCAGCTCAAGTAAATATTACAATCAATTTCTTTGATTTTATTCAATAATAAATTCATTAATTCTTCATTTAATGTCCATATAGTGCTTTCTACTAGTGTACTTTCACACTTTATAAATGCTTCTCTTCCAAATGTAATGTTATATAATTTTTCAAGATCTTGAGAAATTAAAATTTCCTTGTCTTTGTTTTCTAAACATTTCCTTAATGTACAAATTAACTTTTTCAACATAATACCATGCCGTTCACACTTTTTTAAGCCTGATACCTCTGTTAAATAAGACAGTTTTGTATTTGTTATCAATAATAAAAATTCTTGAAAAGTAAGTAATAAATTTTGTATGCTATTCTCAACATCTGTAGACTGTATACCAATTTTCTTCAATTGCAAAAATTTAGAGTATACAATAATCATCAACTGGTATATGCTATTAACTGATCTTTGAAAAGGTAATTTATCTATACATTTTGTAATTATTTCAAAAACCTCTGTACACAAATCAAATGGCATATATAAAAGGGATTCGATTAAAATCTTCTCATATTCTAAATGCCATAATATTTGTATAAGCAAATATGGAGATAAAAGTGGACACATATCAACCAAATGTCCACTAATAATATCTTCTGCCAAATGTTCTTGATGTTTGAAATTTGTATTTAATAATAGGTATTTATATGATTGTACACATTTTTCATTGTTTATCAAAGCTTTCTCTGATACAGCTATGCTGTATGTTTCAAATATATTCACCATTGATTTACATATATCATCAATGTGATTACTATTTTCATTGGTTATGCAAGAAGTCAGCAATTTTAATTCTCCACATTCTTGGCTCTTCTTCATAAGGTACATTTGAACCTTTTTGTAAAACTCGTTTAGTTCATCCATTGTTAATGTATTGTAATAATTGTATTACATAAATGTTTTATAAAATCCTTATATTTTTCAAATTGTTTAGAATACCATAGTAAACATTTTTATATCTCTGTAAATGCAATACAATTATTATTAAACATGTCAGTTACCAAAATCACTCATAAATATAAACTTAGTACACACAATTGACTATACTGTTAAATAATAGGAATTACAACAAAATTAAAGTATGAAAATAATTTACGCAATACGAAAATAAAATATGTAAAGGATAAGAAACATTAATATTACCACAAATTTTTCCAATAACGTCGCAATATATTTTTCATGTTTTATACACTTAAAACAATAATTACGACAAGTACTTAATTTTCAATTGAAAATAGTGTTACAATCTTAGCAATACAGATAACTTTTTTCCACTCCTTTATAATACCATGAGAAATGTACCGGTACTATATAGATAGTTTTATCATTAAGGTTACGTCATTAACAAATAACAACTATAAAAACTACGATTAATTTGACCGAATTTGTTCACAAAAGAAAAATGGTTCGTGCATGGTACATGGATAACAGTGATGTTGATCAACGACTAGAACACCATAGAGAACCACCTGAATATATTTCCCTTGAAGAGTTATTTAAGAAAACGGGTGTCGAATATTTTAAGGTTAGATTAAACTTTTTTATTTTACTATAATTTCTTCAATATTTGCATTTATCATCCGGTTACAATGATATAATTACTTTCATCATTTTATATTAGATAAATACTTCATATAGTTTAACTAAAAATTATTTAGAAGGGTAGTTATCTTAAAATTTGACCTTGATATGATCTTGAAGAAATTACGTTGTATTAAAGTATCACTTTCATTGCTTGCAAATTGAATTTGGTAACATCTATACAGGTCAATTATGAAGAATATAAAAATGATAATACTTTAACACAATTAAGAAAAAAACGCGGTTACACATATGAAGACGAAATAGAATGTTCCAAAAAGTGCCTTCCAAACTATGAAGAGAAAGTAAGTTAAATTTCAATTATTGTTTCACTGTATTTAAATTATAATATATAAAAGATGCAAATCATGTAACATATTTTAAATGTTTAGTTGAAAAATTTCTTTACTGAACATCTTCATACTGATGAAGAAATAAGATTAGTCTTAAATGGATCAGGGTATTTTGATGTTCGCGACAAAGATGATCAATGGATACGTATTGAAGTTAAAGCTGGAGACTTGATAATTATTCCAAGTGGAATATATCACAGGTTTACTTTAGACATTAATGTAAGTGTCTTATTATTAAGTTTTACATCAAGTTTCTTTTATTATTTATGTCTTTTGTTTCATAGAATTACATAAAAGCAAAACGATATTTTGTGGGAGAGCCTGTTTGGTTACCTTATAACAGGCCAGCTGATGATATGGAATGCCGTAAAAATTATCTAAAACGCTTGAACAATAGTTTTTCAATACAATCTCTTTAACATCTGTTACAGAAGTTATGGATTGTGCAGACATATACTTTGAAGATGTACAGTATAATTTGTTTAAATTGAAACTCATTTATCCAATAATGTATGTTAAAATTTGCATTAATTATGATTATACATAATTACATTATGTATATATACATTCCGCAATACTCAGTGTTACGAAAAATTAATTCTTTACTTTATTGTCACATATCTGTAACATCCCGTTTGTACAAATATTGTATGTATAAATTTTATAAAACATGTTTTTTACATACAAAAATTGTTAATGATTTATTTTTATATTTCTTGTACATGAAATTATAAAATAATGTACGATAAAAGTGATATTTCTTAATCCGCAAAATTACTGTCTATTGTTTGTAGCACAATTATTTGTATTATATACATACGTACAAAAGCCTTAACAAATACTGAATTGTTGTTACAGTCTCAATTGTTAAACACTTGTTTTTAAAGACAGATTTCCGTGCATTTCTTTTTACAAATTTGATTTATATATTAACTTATGAAGTTCTGAACTTCCAATTGTTCGTATACACTTATTTCACAATAAATACACACCAATAAATGTCATACATAATGTCATAATTAGCGTACAATGCAGTACTAGATAAGAAAATATTCTAAACATGATCGTCAAAGTATAAAAATTGCAATGAAAAATAAATGTGATCACTAATTTTTGAATCTTAATAATGTAAGTTTAAATTAGTCTTAGTGAATAAAAAAAAAAGCAAAGAATGAAAAATATTCTCAGTGTCTCAAAAAGATATAGTTTCATCCACATGGATGCCTAAATCAAACGTCCATATCTTGTATATATGTATATAACAAATATCTTAGAACAAGTTTCACACTTTCCTTGTTTTTAAGGACAACAAATTGTCAATCTTTCTACTTTCACTTAATGCGTTAAAAGTCAGCATTAACTGTAAAATTGCTCTCTATTTTGTTTGCCATCACTCCCCATTTTTGATATTCTCCAACTTTTTTCTCGAAAAAGTTCGTCTTACCTTCCAAAGAAATATGTTCCATGAAATCGAATGGATTTTCTGATTTATAAAACTGGAAGTGAAAACATAAGTTAATACATTGTCTTATCAATATTACTATTAAAATTACAATTATTTTACAAACCTTTTGGCAACCTAATTCTACAAGCAATCTGTCCGCAACAAATTCAATATATTGGCACATGAGTTTACAGTTCATGCCTATCATTTCAACGGGTAAAGCGTCAGTTAAAAATTCTTGTTCAATTTGGACCGCGTCTTTAATAATTGATGTGACGCGTTCATTCGAAGGTTTCTGTATGATGTGTTTAAACATTAAGCATGCAAAATCGCAATGCAATCCCTAAAAAAAGAAAGTGTAAAGCCTTATTCATTTTTTGATTTCCTATTTTTCACCCAATAAGTTAATTCAACATGTATTTAAATAAGATACATTACACACCAACCTCATCTCTAGAAATGAGTTCATTACTGAATGTAAGGCCTGGCATAAGTCCTCTCTTCTTTAACCAAAAAATGGCAGCAAAACTACCACTAAAGAAAATACCTTCCACTGCAGCAAATGCAATTACACGTTCGGGAAAGGTAGCAGTTTCATGATTTATCCAATTTAATGCCCAATTAGCTTTTCTCGCAACACACGGCAAATTTTCAATCGCATTAAATAAAAAGTCCCTGTGAAAATAATACTAATGTAAATAAAAGTTGTGCAATACATAATAATTTCCAAAAACATACTTTATTATTTACCTTTCTTTAGCATCTGCAATATATGTATCGATTAACAAAGAGTACATTTCTGAGTGCACATTTTCCATTGCAACTTGAAAGCCATAAAAGCAACGTGCCTCTGTTATTTGCACCTCCTGGCTAAATCGTTCAACAAGATTTTCATTGACAATTCCATCAGAAGCAGCAAAAAATGCTAATACATGTGATATAAATTTTTTCTCACTGATAGTTAAACTGTTCCAGTCAAATAAATCCTGCAAAGATTAAATATTATAGAATTAATTATTAACTATTACAATTTTTTAAATACAACTCTAAATTTTTTGAGCCCAAAAATTATACCTTAGAAAGGTCTACTTCCTCCACTGTCCAAAAGGAGGCTTCTGCTTTTTTGTACATTTGCCAAATGTCAGGCCATTGGATAGGAAAAACAACAAATCTACGTGGATTTTCTTTTAGCAGTGGTTCTAATTCTGGAGAGAATTCACTTTCTTTCATTTTTCTTGTAACTTTTGTTTTAGTTACCTAGAAAGATTTAAAAATGTTGTTAGGTTTGTTAAAATATAATTAATTATACTATACAAATCTAAGGATTTTATTCACCTCATTTTTAGTGCCATTTTCGTGAAGAGTAGCTGGTGAAGTACATAATTTCTTTGGAGAAGTCTGAAAGCAAAATAAAATGGAAGTCAATATAAAAAGCATTTACAATATTAAATAATCACAGAATTACATGTGACTACCAAACCTTATAAATAGAATTTAATGTTTCATTTACAGAAGGCACAAATAATTTTCTTAACATCATTATAAATAATAGAGATACATAGAAAATCATGAAATCAAAAACCTTATTGTATTGCATAATTGTATGCAATAGTAGATGTACAATTCATTGTGCTGTGAAAAATACAAGGAAATTCAAGAGTACTTTATGTTCAATGCAAAAATAACCTTATTCTAATATAAGTAGTAAAATCTACTTGTTTAAATTTACATGGTAATTTCCTTTATAGTTTATTGTGAATGTGAAAAAATCTTTGGGTATCTTTTTAACATACCGATGCTGCAATTTGTCACAACGAACATTTCTCGGGATATATAACATTTTAGCACCGGGTAAAGTAATTTGAGATAAAGAGATAAAGTACGCAAAAAATTTGAAAAGAAAAAGAATATACTAAGTAATAAAATGTGATAAGTACAGTATTCCATCCATATCAAGATTTTCAAGTATACGTCGTAATTATACTTTAAGGTGAACTAATCCAAAAACAAGACAAATAATCTTACAAAGTGTTCCGGAATCCATTTAAAAATATTGTGTATATATAGTTTTGCATTCTTATCAAATTATGCAATTGAATTGTAATGAACAATCACTTAACAGGAAATTAAGGATTGATTAAAGTGACAGAAAAATTTTAATAAACTTACATTATCTTTTAGAGAAACATTCTCGAGATGTTTACGAATGTTTTCTTTTGTTGAAATTTGAAGTGGCATTTTAGTATTGTATGAATGTCACAGAAAAGGTGAACAATTGTGACAAGAAGTTATCACTAAAGCTACACTGCTCGCAGGAAAGAAGTCACTCAAATGTTAAAAACCCAGTGCAAAGGATACTCTTATTCGTGCTGTTTCCCTCCGTTTTTCGCCAAACTGTTGTTAACCAATCAAATGATCAGCTTTTACCGCCAAAACACATTAGCACTCATAAAAGTAGAGAACTTACATCCTTACGAATATTCAAAAATCTACTAAAATAATTTCTTTGAATATTTTAAGGGAAATAAGATTAATAATTATATTATATAGATATTTATTTTCCCGCGTATTTTATATGGTTGCGCAAGTCTCTTAGAGAATCATTATTACAAACATAAGGCACGATTCTCAATGGAAAATCTAACGTAAAAAGTTACTCTATCATTTAAAACACGAAACTCATTCGTCAGCTGATTCATGTACTAGTGGTAAACACCTGATATTAGGCACGTTCAGTTGTTTTGTAAGCAATAGCGTACATTTGTATGTCACTTTATGTATTTTAATGTTAAACCAGTTTTTCTTTAAACAATCTTTGGTATAAAAGGTATTTTTATTATTAGAAAGATGTCGTTCAAAGATATGATATAAAGTATTAAACTTCTTTAATTTTTAAAAAATTAT
>NW_017100399.1:855623-887968 GCF_001263275.1 Habropoda laboriosa | reverse complement strand
AGCGCCATTTTATGTTATCACAAAAGATTTGGTTAATTCTATATCTTTATGAAACATTGTAATTTAAATATTCGCTCTTTCATTGAGTATTTGTAACGTTAAATATTATTCTTGGTAATATGTTTACTATGAAGGCTTAAATTTTTGCAACTTGCAAACAAATTTCTTTAAAAGCAGTTGCGTTCTGAACGCTTCAGATTTTGAGGTTAGTATCCAAATAATATTTCTATTTGTTTATATGTTTTTAAGTTATATCATTGTTAAATGTACGTTAGTGTTACAACTGTATTATAATATACATTTTAGTGAGAAATAAAAATTAATTTACGTATCATATTTTTTAAACTAATTATGTAAACTAGTATATTTAGTATAAATTTATTTTAGTGAAAAAAATATAAGAAAAAAATGGCGTTACATAGTGTACCGCCAAAAAGAAAAGAAATTTATAAATATGAGGCACCTTGGCCTCTATATAGCATCAATTGGTCTGTTAGACCTGATAAGAGGTTTCGTTTAGCTCTTGGTAGTTTTGTGGAAGAATATAATAATAAAGTACAAATCGTTTCACTTGATGAAGAGACTTCTGAATTTAGTGCCAAAAGTACTTTTGATCACCCTTATCCAACTACAAAAATTATGTGGATTCCAGATAGTAAAGGTATTTCTTTATTTTCATATTGTTATCATAAAATCTAATTAAAAATTATATCATTTTTTATCTTTATTTACATATTCCATTAAAATTTTATAGGATTGTTTCCTGATCTCTTAGCTACATCTGGAGATTACCTAAGGGTTTGGCGAGCAGCTGAGCCAGAAACTCGTTTAGAGTGTGTTTTAAATAATAATAAAAATTCAGATTTCTGTGCCCCTCTTACATCTTTTGATTGGAATGAAGTAGATCCAAATTTAATTGGGACTTCTAGCATAGACACAACATGTACTATTTGGGGATTAGAAACAGGGCAGGTCTTAGGTAGAGTTAACATGGTCACTGGCCATGTTAAAACACAATTAATTGCTCATGATAAAGAGGTATATGATATAGCATTTAGTCGCGCTGGCGGTGGTCGCGATATGTTTGCGTCTGTTGGCGCCGACGGTTCTGTAAGAATGTTTGATTTACGGCATTTAGAACATTCGACAATAATCTACGAAGATCCACAACATACGCCGCTGTTGAGACTTGCATGGAATAAGCAAGATCCTAATTATCTTGCAACAGTTGCGATGGACGCGTGCGAAGTAATAATTTTAGACGTTCGTGTTCCATGTACACCAGTTGCGAGACTTAATAATCATAGGTATATAACGTGTTCATTTATTTGAACTTAATTATTTTATATGTTTTATGTTGAATTTTTATTTTGTTATCTTGTTTTAGAGCAAGCGTTAATGGTATTGCTTGGGCACCACATTCATCTTGTCACATTTGTACGGCGGGAGACGATCATCAAGCACTGATTTGGGATATTCAACAAATGCCAAGAGCGATAGAGGACCCAATTCTTGCTTATACAGCTGCTGAAGGAGAGGTGAATCAAATTCAGTGGGGTGCTACACAACCTGACTGGATTGCAATTTGCTACAACAAAGCGGCAGAAATTCTCAGGGTGTAAAGAAAGTACTTCTCATTAGATTTATGCCAGTCTACTTGTAACAAAGTTATTTTTTTTTTACAAATCACCTATTTAAATTTATTGAATCGTGTGTTTGATTTCAGTATTTGTACAGACTTTTGCCCCTGCCATAAGTTTTTTTTAAATAATTTTTGTACCTATAACACAAGCATGTACAAATACTGGCTATTTTTTAACATATCGAGAGTTCGATAGGGGAAATTTCTGAAGTGATGAACTGATACTTTATAATTGGCTCCATTAATTCTACGAATTCAAATTACTGGTATAAATAAGACTGTACTGATATAAAAATATCAAGTATGTGTACATTTTAATTTAATGCTAATGCAATGCGTTATCATCGTGCCACTGGTATTTTATGTATTTAAGATCCTCAGGTTTGTCAAACAATTGTCGTGTGATGGAGTGAAATCGTACACATCTAAAAGAGCTCATTAAATAATTAAAAGTTAAGTAGTAGTATAAAACTTGGTACGATATATAGACACCGATGAACCACATGTATATTTATAATGATGTATATGACCGTAATTGATGTATCTTATTTTGTGACGACATATACATGATAATGTTTTAGAAATAACGAATCGATCGATCTAGAGATCTTAAAATACTCTATAAATATTTCGGCAACCATTTTTCATGAAATGAAACAAAATAATATATGTCTATTACGTTATACAATTGTATATATGTTTATACTTACATATTCACTTGATTTTGTAGAAGAAAGTAGGATATAACGATGATAGATTTTTCATATATCAATTTGATTATATTAGTAGTATGATGCGTTTAAAAATATATGCAGAAATCATTATCATATTAATATGCATCATGTATTTATACTTAATGAAAGAAGATTTTATAAGTTCTTTTATTAAAACAGAAAAGGTTTATAGCGGTAGTGTTCGTGATATTAGTATTAGTAATGAAATAACTTGGGCGACAAAGTGATTACTTACGAATTCTCCAAATTATAATTCGTAGTAGACTTTTTTAATATGTTAACTATTTAAGATGATAATTTAAATCGATTAATGATAGATACGTTAATTAAGAATTACACTTTCCGCACCCTGAATAACGTGATAGGATTTATAATTAATACAGTTTAAGTTTTAGAAAAGCACGATTTATATTGGTACTCAAGTATTTTATAATTTACAACTATATAATGAGCGAGATGCATTATTTACAATAATGAAATGTGTATGGGAAACAAAATAGTAGCCAATTAATACAATTAATTTTCCATGATAATCTCCTGTTCGTTTTCCATCAAATATCCGATAACTTCACACAGATATAAGATTAGACTATTATAATGCTATCGCTACTTTAATAAATATCATTAACTCTGATACAGAGCAAGCTTTTCACTACCTATTTATTTAACATAGTCAATGATCTTGCGTTCTTACTTTTCCAATATCTCAATTTAATATCAACGATTAAAAGGCATTTACACATTTGGCTACGACGAATAAATTTCTTTAAAGCACTATTCCTATCAATAATTTACATTAAACTTTGGCAAGACTTGTTTTTTTATCTTGTTGTCTTACAAAGAACAATCCTTCAAATTTTGTATATATAATCGCTTAAAAAGTAAAGGCTAAGGACATGCATTTTACTTCACTGTAAATTGTATATTTTACTAGATTCATGATTCATTCATTCCTTGGATCAAGTTATTCTTTTACATCTTAGCCAAAGGCACACGCACGATCCACAAACACGCATATTGCACTTTTCTAGAAAAGAAAAGAAACAAAAAAAGAACAAAAGAAATGGGTGATTAACGATAAAAGGTTTAACAATTTCACGGGTAAACGTAAACGATACGACTTTACGTTTACTGTCGTTCGTTACATTTTTATTATAATTAATGCATCGCGTTAATAATAAGTTAACAGGTCATGTTCTTCGTTTTACTTTCTTAAATGCTTTAAAACATTAACATGGATAATTGTACTGAATACTCGTTCTATAGAGGCATAGATCAAGCTCAGTTTTTTTTTTCTCATTCATTCAGAGCATAATGTGGAGGATACGAAATGTATTTTAGAGTACTCAATTCGTTGCTTTACGGCCTCGTTTACAACTTACTCCTTTCTCCTCCTTTCTAAGATTGCATCAGAGATACCTCCGTTAAATATCGCCTGTGCTCAGAAGCAAACACTAAACGACTTTAAAATCTGCATTAGCGTTTCTTTTGCTATCATATTCGTGGAACTTCAGCCTCTCTACATAGAGAATTCTGAATACACGTATATTCAATGAAACTCACGTTAGAGAATTGACAACGTTCTTAAAGAACGCACAATTTGCTAGCTATATAATGAAGATGTAACACTGTACATCCCATGGTCAGCATGTTTCCCATTGCTATGTAAACATGGACACGTCTGAAAGCTTGATGAATCTTTAAATAGTGAGGGCAGTGTTTCAGTGGACCAGGATTGTGAACACCAATCTCGTTGCCGACACCAGCAGCACGTTCTAGGGTGTTCTTCTGCACTATTAGTTGTAGGAGAGGTGGGGTTAGATAAAGTCTTATCAGTAGCTCCAGGAAAAAGGCACTGGACATACCACCCACCTGAAAATATATACTTTTGTTACACATTAAAATGAAAAGAGACAAATAAAATTAATATAATTAAAGTAGAGCAGCAAAGAAACTGCACACATATATATACACATCTGTTTTTATATCATTCAAGAATAGGATATTCATAAACTTGTTTCATGCTGATGAATAATTGAAATTGGAATTGATCATTTTACATACCTGAATGGATATTTCAGTGTCCCAGGTGTGTACAGGATGATGTTTGACGAAAATTAGAAGTGTGATAAGGCTGAGACACGCGTTGATAGTGAAGTATCTGGGGAATAAGACGCGTTGCACCTCTCCAAACGTATGCCTTGGCAATGCAAAGTATAAGGAAAGACCTGTGTCAGAAAAAAAAAAAATATAATATTTCAATCTATGATAACTTCTATAATGATCTTTTTACTTAATCGATTTCGCCACTTACCAGATACAAAAGTCATCCAAATTTGGGCACCAAGATGCATCACGAAGGAAGCAAGGTAAATGAAAGACGTTGCTCTCGATTGTGGATGTCCAACGTGCATTCTGTCTGTGGTTGGTACGAGGGCCGATGTCACGCACAAAACTGCTGCTATCATAATTACATGAGCCGGTTGTGTCGTGTGAAACAGGATTCTGCAACATGAAAATAGATCTTTGTTAAATCTTTTGTTCGTAAAATTTATTATTAAATTTTCTTTATTATTCATTTATTATAAGTTTATTATTAAATACGTCAGGTACCTCCAAAATAGTAATATTACACTTTGTGATTTTTTAAAGCAATTGTGGTGAATTTTTTAAATCTGTTTTTCATTTTACAATTTCACGAAGTTAAATGTATCAAAGAAAGCCACCGGATAATTACATTTTTTTTTTTAAACTGTCGTTCTAAGTATCAATTTTTCGGGACCAAAAAATTTCTGTATCTCTATATAGTAGAAATTCTTTCATGAACGAAATGAAACACAAGCACAATCAATTTCTGACAAGGGGCAATTTCTTTCGACGGTTTGACCAGGTGCTAAGAAGATTTGTACAGGGAAGATCGCATCATTCGCGAGTTAAAGACCTGTAATTTCGGAGTACGGGGATGATCGTTAACATTATAGAGGTCGTTCGTGGAAAGGTATCGCATTAATCACCTCGAATATTTCTAATTAGGATACGAACAACGACTGCTTTACAAGCTGAGGGTAACAAAGGCCTTTGATCTGATGCAACACTGCAAATATTGTATTAACAACGCCAGAATGATAAACTCGGTACACTCAACAATTTATCTATCTATTTCAAATAAAGAAGCACAAACTTTTCCAATGCAAATATTAATTTTAAGTACTACACGTTTTTCTTTTCGAGATATGAAAAATGTTATTCTAACGAATTAATATAAAAAATATTAAAACATTATTTTTGATATTTAAAATTACCGCCAATAATTGCAAAGTTTATTTATTCTAAAAATTATTAAATTCCTAAATTTTCATTCATGAATTGCAAAAATTTTCTTTCAATAATTCTTAAAAAGAAAAAAAAAAAACGAAAGAAGATCACGATCGAAAGGGATAGTTTTACTCTCGAACGAGAATTATTCGCGAATACTTTCTTCGTTCGCGTGAAATGGCGCCAAATGGAGAAAAATCCTCGCCAGATTGAATTCAAAATCAACGGAAGACGTAAGTACACGGCAGCACCATCATCGATACAGTTTACACAACTCGCGTGACCACGTCTTATTATCGGATCCGGTTCTCCGTTAAGTCGAACTCACGAGACTCACGACATCATCATCGTCTCTGGCGCCAGACGGTGCCAGAACGGGATGATGTCTCGTGACGAGGCTGTTTTCAACGAAGAACAAATTCATTCACTGGTTTCTTGTCAATTAAACGGAACTACGAACCGTTCTCTAGGCGAAGATTGCCGGAGAGAAAACAAGAATGTGAATTTATGTTATTGAGGTTAGGTAATTTCCGTGTAATTCATGTACACTCGGTATCATAATTTTCGAGTTCAAGCAACATTAAATTAAACTTAAAAAAGGTTAGAATTAACACTTTCTAAAAGGGTTAAAAGTGTCAGTTTTTAAATTAAAACAAAAATGGCCAGATGTCATTTAAATCGAATTTTCTCGTGCTTTTTCGAAGAAAGCCCCTTTTTTGAGATAGCTTTGTTCAAATTTAAATGAGATTAATGAACACACGAAACTTTGAACCGACTTACAGCGGATGACGAGTTTGCCGATTGTTTTTTTTTCGTAAGATAACACGAAAAAAAATATTGCAACATCTTATGAAATGAAATTCGCAAAATATGGATCAATGGGGATAAAGTGGTAACCTAGTATCCTTCAAAGATACGACGACATTGGGAAGAAAAAAAAATGCGTGCCGCCATCAACGCGAAATAATGTGATTCGAAAACGTATATAAAAAATTTATAAATTCTTTTTGTTTTAATATTTCATTATATATCTTTCTATTCTGTGACATAAAACCTAATTCAAATATTAGGTTTTGTAGATTGCTATCGACAGTGAAGGGTTATGTTTTCTTAGTTTCGCAACTTTATCATTGGAGCGGCGATATTTGTACGAGAATCGATTCCATACGGTCTCGAAAGCATTCGATATATTTGCCTACCATATCGAAGTAATCAATTCGCACGTAGGCAATGGAAGCGTTGGTATGCCGTTATGCATTAATGTTTCGCGATTGCAGATGTGTCTTGTTAATATCTCGATGGAATTATACAAATTAAAAGAAGTAAGAAACACGAAGAATTCTTCGGATTATCGAAAAAAATTCTTTTTACGAAAAAAAAAATATTTAACATTGATTCGGCATTGAGATTACTGAAATACCTTTCGAATATCCAAATTATGCCAACTATTTCGTAATATATGTACATATTTCATAATTCGAAATAGTTCGATAAATATCGGTAACGGTTCGAGGATTTTCTCGGATTCTTTGAGGGAATATTTTTCTCACGGAAAAAAAGGTAATGTTACTCTTTAAACGGTTAATATTGTAACCGCATTGTCATTGAAATTGCAGAAATTGTTTTTTTAACATTGGAAGCATGCAAATTGCTTGGTAATTTGCGGAGAGTTCGATGAGTACACAGAGATTTGCTTCATTTCACGGAAGGAATGTTTTTAGAAAAAAAAAGTTAACATACGTAAGTATAGTATAGCAGTCACTTCACCGAGATCGCTAACATATTTTTCTTGTATCAGAATTGTGCAAGCTGCTCGACAAATTGTGAAACATTCGATAAATTTATCTTTAAAAACTTAATATTCAATTTTCAATTTTAACTCGAAAAAATTGACATTATATTTTGAATAATTTCCAATATTTCTCGAATTTCGTGATTTCCGTTAAAACAATTTTATTTATTTCCACAGGTATAGACAGAGAGCAGACAAGATATTAACATTTACAAGAAACAATAAATTAAGTTGAGTCACTAATTCTTGTCTGCTTATTTCTATATAAAAAAACAACTTTGTTATAATCCAAGAAATTGTCACGCTTCAGCAACGCCAGTGAATAGCTACTGAAATCCATGGTTTTCCCATGGGCTAGCGAAGAACCTTCAATAATATTCAATTGCAACACCCTCTAGATCCGCTTTCTATTTTCGTTCAGCAATTCTTTTGTCAGCTATGCGGAGGGTATGATGTTACAGTGAAAAGCCAAATGAAGTGTAATGCGGCAAGAAAGGAGGTTACATATCCCACGCGACAGTAATATTCGTGGAAAGTTCATTTTACACGACCCAAAGAGCGCACCACTATCCGCGAAGATGACAGTACACGTGGTTTGCGTGTAGCTGAATGGACGTTTTGTGTCTTGTTGCATGTTATATCTGAGGTTTCGCAAAGTGTGGTGTGCATTACATCTTCCACCGTACGTTGATCGTCTTTAAAGGATGCTGTGCCACTTTATCCTGTCTATAAATGACAATTATCAATACTGTTGTGAACGATATATATTTATGGACTTTACTGTAATAAAAAGTAACGTAGATTAAGCTAAGAACGGTGATTCAATTTGATGTAAATTTATGCCGTTTTCGATAAGTGATAATTATATCTGAATACGTCGCTTGTTAAGGATAGTACGTACACTGAAAGAGGAAAGTAAGCTAAGAAATATTAACGTAACTGGACTTTCCCGCTTTCTTGCGGAATTCCTTACGACAGGTTCGTTCAAAATCTGTGAATCTTCTAGTATGATTCAAAATACACGAGACACTGTGTACATTCCCTACGTATTGATGTATTAAAAAATTCGTGTAAATTTAATGGAAGTAATTTTTTTGAAAGAAATGTGTTTCACGGCTTTAGAGAACACCTGGAGAAGATTCCAAGAATATGTTGACACTGATGGTGAACAAGTGGAGACTCTTTGAAGACTTCTGTTTCTCTACAAAAAAAATTTCTTCTGTATACACTCGCATTCATAAGTATCTGCCCACCTATTTGTTCACAGTGTTCTTTATTACAGTAAGCAATTTCATTTAACCAGTTTCCAAGGAGGCACTCAAGGATTTAACTTGTTTTGTAACCATTATTTATAAAAAATATAATTCTCTAGCTCAGAACTCCCGGTATTTTTTTATATGTAGTACCTTTTAAGTTGCTTAGTATCCATGCTTTTATACAGGGTGTTTCAAAGCTACTCGATATTCACATTCTCATGCAAGGTGTTTCAAAACACCTACACATTATAAGCATGCATCAAAATACACTAAAATATACAACGTAAGAAAACGTGAAAAATACGTAAGAAAGAGAAAAGAAAATGTTTCTCCTTCCAAATGGTAAATTTTCAAACCGAAACTTCGCCAAACAAGAGATCGAATCTCATATAGGATAACCTAACCTAATCGAACCAAATATTCCGCAATAAAGCGATCGTCGACGCGACAAATGTTCATCACTAGAACAAGACAAAATCATTAGCGCGTTGCATCATCAACGGTCTTCGCGTAAGCGTTCAATGAATTCGTTTCAAAGACGCTAAATATAACTTATAGCCGCGAGACAATGCATCGGCGTTGTATCTCGGGAACAAGCTATATTTTCGGGTCGGTGGCACTCGCGTTTGAATGGTCAGGAAAGCACGCGTCTCCTTCGCGACGTGAATGGAACGCAAAGTGTGTCCAATTGTACCACGTAGGAAAATTACATCACGTTTCGAGCTAGTCAAATTACAACCATGACGTCTTTTGCGCGTCACGCGTCTTTGAGTTCGGCCGATTTAGAAGTCACTTCCTACTTGTTCTCCATTTTTTTACCGTCATTTCTCGCGATTCCTTTGCGGTCACACCCTCTTGACGTAACGAGAACCTAATCGAATATTTAACCCATTAACTCGGTTCACCTCTCAAATAGAAATTGAATCTCTCTAACCTACAATTAAAATAATTAATTAATTAATTAATTAAAATATTAATAATTAATTATTTGTAATAAAAAAAAATTATTTAATAAATGTTACAACCCCTAACCAATGAAAGATACCATACGAGTGGAAATAAATAAATAAAAATACTTAGAAATCAGAAATATCGATGGGACAGTTAACATGGTTTGGAATAAGAAGCACGAAGAACTTAAGAGTTATCGCATATTTCAGTCACTACCATTAGTGAACTGAGGGAACTGGGTTATCTTCGTCAAATGAATTTCTCTTTTTCTAAGAAAAGACATAAATATCATATGAAACGTAATTTATAGAACTGATTACACATAACTTTTGCGTGCACGTGTACACACGTGTAAAAGAGGAGTCGGTGTAATCCTGTTCTGAAATTCCAGGAATCGTGTTATATAGCACGTGACTGGCGGTATCCGGTCAAGCACCTTTTCGCAAAAGAAATTGCTTCGAAAATCGTTTCATGTGTACACTACGTTTTATCACTTAAAGATTCCACTTTCAATCCGTAGAATTTTTTTTTTATCTTTGTAATGCAAATCTCTTCATCGCAAAAAAAAAAAAAACGAAAAAAGAGAAAAGAGAGGTAGTTATTCGATTTCCGTCAGGCTAGCTTGTGTCATCCGGCATCAATCACGCTTAATGCAATCGAGCAGAGTTTTTACTTCAGCCTGAAAAAAGTGTTCGATTGTGAAGTTCTCACCGCACTGTGAAAGAAATGGAATGTTTCAGCTATTGATTTTTTTGTCTTTAATTTGTATTTCTGGTAAATTGCAGAAACGTTTGCAAGGGCGAAGTAGTATACCGGTAATAACAGACAAGGACCGTCTGGGACACAAGTAACATAAACCCGTACGTTTCATGATTACATCAATCATTTAGGATTGTTACACGTTCAGCATCAGCTCTCTCTCACATCAATTATTTACAACTGGTTTGGAGGGCAGACGAAAGCCTTTTTATTCCCTCCAGCGACAAATCACTCACACTCTCTTTCTCTCTCTCACTTTATCCCATGTGTAAATGCAAATAGTTTATTTCCTCGTTCCGGCGTTAGTTTCAATGAACTGAAAGCTTTCCTTTCAGGAGCATCGAGCGTAAACGAAACAGGGGGAGAAAAGTTGCTTCGGTTCGCAAAGGAACGTGACGCGTTAACGAACGGTCGAACATTCGATCTAGAATTTTTTTTTAAATTTCCCCAAAAAACTGAAACTGCGACACGTGTCAATTGGTGGTGAAATAAGAAGTCTACGAGTACAAGTGAAATTTGAATCGCGTCCAAGTACATATTTCCACCTTCTTTTTTTTCTTTTTTTATTAGACAGAGAGGGGAGGAGATGTGAGTTACGAAAGGGAACTGAATCGACGTAATTCGACGCGTGAATGTGCAAGAGTTTCAGCCTACGAGCTGTCCGCTCGTGTTCGAGAGCATATAGAGGCCTGGCAGGTATAGAATGCGCGGTGGCATTATGAGCCAGTTATCAAGAGGCGAGCGGGAAACGTGCGAGATGGCACGCAGGCCATCGCTCGGTTTGCACGCGCGCGCATACATGCACCGCCTTGCAATTTCACCTTCCTGATTTAAGCGTTGATCAAACAATACCCCTTTACTTTGTGCGTCTACATTGAAATCGACGGCGCCCGTCTGCTCTAGATGATTGAGCACTTAAATTTCACGGGTCGAGTGGGAGCAGTGTTATCGAACCGAGATGAGTATTTGAGAACACGAATGATGCCTGTACCCTGGTACTTTGATACTAGGAACACCCCGGGAACTCTAATTCTTTAGGCACTCGGGAACTCTAATGTTCGAGGCGCCCAGAGAACTCTATATATTTTAGGCATTTGAGAATCGCGAACAACCGGAGCGCGTGGGAACTCGAATGTTTCGAGCACTCTAATTTCGGTCGTTCCGGAATTTGAACGCGCAGAGTTTGCGGAAGCTCCTCTGATACTCTACGCACACGAGAAATCAAATATATTCGAGTATCCGAGCACTCTAATTTTTTAGGCATTCAAGAATTTTAAGATGTAGAGTTCGCGGAAACTTTGATACTCGGGGCACGCGAGAGCTTGAATGTTTGTAGCATGCGAGAGTTCAAATATTTGTGGCATTCGAGAACTTAAATATCGAAACAATCGAGAGCTCGAATATTGAAGAAAATCGAGAAGCCGAAGACTCGAGTGCTTAAAAACTCCAATTTGCCAAGGCATCTGAGAACTCTAAAGTCGTATGCTGGATTAATGACGTGACATCAGTCGAAACGTTTAAGAGTGCATAAATTCGAATATTTTCGTATCACTTCTGACGTCGCTCGAAATACCCAAACGCTTGTTCGGACGTGAACAGCAGCTTAGCATCGCTCTTGTCACGTGTTTGGCACATCCGCCAGAACCCGGACTCTCCCTATTTCTTCCTTCCTATATGCACAATCCTACTCCCGGTCTTTGAACAATCGTTGGGACAAAAATTCGATGCTTGGAATGAACTTGCTTGAACTTGTCTGAAACAATGCAGGGCAAAGTGTACACACTGATTTACTATCTACCGAAAGTGCGAATCCATTTATCACAATTTCTCCACAGATCGACAGGAACAATAAAAGGCGCGAACACGTACTTACACGAGAATCAGCACAACGAACAATTGCGATAACCGTTTCGTCAGACACATTCTCGTATGTTTCTTCGCACTAAACGCCTGACAAATTTTATTTTGTCTTGTACGATAACGCACGACAAACGGAGATAATTTATTTCGTAGGTCACAGTCGAGAGCGAAAAGTTGGCACATTACATCTTTTGACGTGGAACGCCTGACAATATTCGCGAACGGACGTGCATCCGTGTGGTTTGGCTGGACTATTTTGGAGGGGAACATGTGAACGACGTCAACGAGCCACAACATCAAGCTAATGCAACATCACGCGTTCACTTTCATCTCATCTTGTAAATTTCTAAGATGTGTCTTTTGACCAAACGCCAGCTAAGCGTCGAAGCCAGATGTTCCGCCGGGATTACCGTCATTAACATTCTTCGGCAACTACCTGCCTTTTCTTGCGAAACGACCGACTGTGGAAAAAAAGTTTTGGGAACCCCCCGAGTTCCATGAATAATTCCGGTCCCTGGAATTTCGTGGCATCCGCGGTGTGGCAGTTTTTTATAAACCAGTGCCGTTCGTGATCAGAAACAAATTAAAGCGCGTCGGGGAGGCACAGCATGATGAACGCACGTTCTTACTCATCCCTGACACGCTGACCCTTTTTAGTGAATTCCACGATGATTTCGATAATAAAAGAATTACTCAGATTGATCGATATTTTTATAAGCCTTCCGGATATTTTATTTATAGGATTTTTGTGAAATATTCATGGTGTATTAATTGAATATTCTCATTGAAATTTCGTGCAAATTATTTATTCGTTATGCCGAAATACGTTGATAAAAGAAAGAAAGAGAAAATCTAATAATAACATATTTTCGTATCGTAATGCTGTAACAGAGTCATAACAATGTAATACGATACTCAATATAACTTCACGCTTGACTAGACTGCCGTTGAAGGAAAGCATGGTGTGAGGAAACAAAGGAGAAGAGGGCAAAGGATGTACATTTCGCTTCAGAACTGTTAATGGACTCGACAAGTAACAATGCCTTAAAGACACATGTTTTAAGCATGGCATAACAGTTCGAACAAGGGTTCTACGTGAAGAAAGTATAGACAAGCAGGTAGATTGCGTGAACAAGGATTGATGGAAACTACTCTGGAGACAAGTACAAGTGTAACTACAAGTTAATTCAAAAGTCACGAATTAATGTACCATCCTAAGATCGTTCATATTTTCACGTTTTCGCACAAATAACGTTAACCTATAAATATAGCTTTGACTTGATCGCGTACTTTCACTTCGTCTAAGAACCGTTAACACTTATTGCCTCGTCATTGATAATCAACGATGACATTCAATTTTTCAAGGTAAATCAAAAGAGTCGAGTCGTAATGAGAAAAAAGAGGCCAAGTTAGAAAGCGAAAAAAGGTGTTACGAAGGCCTTGGACTAATTGTCCAGCTTCCCTAACCATATTACAAGGACGCTATCTTTCACGTCACTTAACTGCATTTTCTTTCTCACGTGAAAATGTGTATTTTTGATCTTGAAAGCCGACCAAAATGTCGTGCTTCATATCTTACGTACGTTAAGCAATTTTGGAAATAATGTTCGCGATACTTGTCCTATTTCAATGGAAAGTACAACGAACGAGGTTATGACGATAAATAGTTTACTCGGTGACAAGCGTGTAATAGTTTACATTGCACATGGTGCTCTCCTGTTATCAAATTTACATTCCTTATGTAATTGTTACGATCCATATTACGTGAATTTCGTGCTACACGGCAAATCTGGGTCTGTATGTCATTCCGTCTACCTTTTTTTTTTCTACGCATGCGCGAAACGTCGCGTTCCACACGGAGTTGGCGCGCACGTGTCGAGAATCACTGTCGTACGCATAATTATTATTCACCGCGGCTAATTTTAGTCGGAAGTGAATGCACTGTAAAAAGGAAAACACGATAAATTTAACGGTAATGTGTATATTTGTACCGGTCGAGTGCGCGTGCTTGTACAGATTAAACGGTAATATGCAACCAATTGTGACGCCTCAATGGGAAAGGTGCCAACAATAGAAAGTTAGAAGTGTATGTTGTTAGATGTTCATCACTGACCTACCCAACTTTAAAAATATACATTCATATTTCAATACGTAAAGGACCATAAATGTCGTTAGTTGAGTATATCTTTGCGCAAATTCAAACATAACAATCCAATTTCATGATAATCGAACGTTAAAGCAATATACGGAAGGCGGATTAATAATCAAGGTTAATTTTATCTGACTGCGGATTTGGATCAAAGACAGAGCTTGAATCAATAAATATTTCGAACGAAAGATGGATAAGAAGATGGTGATTCATGTCTGTCTAAAGTTTGTTGCATATTTATCAAACAAACATATCACTGAAAAATTGCATCGAGCTCCCGATTGCATTCCGACTATTAATACTCAATGACGATTTTCAGTAACTAATCAAATTGTGACCATAATCATGGAATATAAAATAATTATATTTCATTTCGAATACACTACTGAACACTTATTGATTCATACTTATTTTTGCGTTACAACACTTTTTATCAGAAGATTACTAAAGATTATTTATAACTGTCGATTTTGTTCAAAACGACATCTACTTAAGAGCTTTCCCACAATTCGAAATTTCATATTTGACGGTTAGAAACAAGAATTATAGTTAAACATATTATAACAAAAAATATAATAAAATAAAACTTTTCGTTATTTCTTTAAATGCAAACTTAATTTCACAACTGTTACCTAAATTCCCATGCCAGACAAGAAATGTTTTTACATTATTCTAAAGGCTGAAGTAAGGCAATTTTGTAATTTCCTATTTAACCTCAAAGCTATTACAGACACTAAAGAGATTTATAGTGTTGTAACCGTAATTACGACACTTTACACCACCAATAAATATTTCTTTAATTGTCAAATATTAATTCCAAAAAAGAGTGGGTATCTTCTCATTGTCATTATCCTCTGTAGGTAAAGTGTAAACGGAACATGCATCCGTTTCACGCTCGATTGCATCTGTTCTTGCCACAGATCAAGCATAAACCAGTATCATGTCGGTGTTCGATGCCATTTTTATTTGAGCACGTAGTCACGTAGCACGTCGCGTGAATGTAGCCAGCCCATAGGTTACGTTTTTGCACGCCTCTTTCCTTTCTTACTCAATCATTATTACAATCGTAACAATAACATCAATTAAGCCTTGAATTATTTAACGAATTACATATGTTACGGTACCGTTTGTCTTTTTCCTACTCCTCCTTTATCTGTTGTTCTCAAGAATCGTGAGTACTGCATTCATCGACCGTTACGATGTTTTTAGGGAAACGTGATACGTAACTCAAAATAATCAGAGGCTCATGAATTAAAAAATGATAACACTTTGTAAAACTACAATCACGTATTAAATAACCTTCATGTACAAAAAACATGGATAAAATGTTAAAAAAATTTGTTCAACCTAACTAAAATTTAGGGAAATAATAAAAAAGTGTTTTCAACTAACTTTTTAACGCTACCACATTCAATACCTTATCAATTTTTATTCTCGATAATAGCTTTTTATAATAATAATAACAATAAATTTTGTTACTTACAAAATTTATCGTGTATTTTTTTCAAAATTAAAACTTTTTATTCGAGTTATTATATCAGTATCATATCGCACTAAAAATGAAAGAAAAAATGATACAGAACGGAAGCATACAGAAGACGTAATAATCATGTGATGTAAAGTATTCAAAAGTGCGAAAAGCGGGTGTAAGGTACGATCTCGTATCGTTATCAACGAAATGGCGCTTCGATTCTGATTGTTATCAATGAAACGAGAAATAGAGAATATACTATGATTATCTATTATGTGATAACGAAAATGATTATCTACACGTGAAGGAAAGGAAGTTTCATTAACCTTCTAGTGGATGGCACGCGTTGTTGTAATTCATTAATATTTACTATATAATTCTAAACATAATTGCGTGAAGTCTTTATGACTGCTTTCGACAAACATCGTAGATAAAAATACTTTTAAATGTTACGTATAAAGTAATTACCACTTATCAGCGGGCCACACAATTTTAATTATCACCTGTCAAGTTAATATTAAATATTTGAAGTACAGTTTACACCCCGATGGAGTACCATAGTGGTTTGCAGTTGAAATTTAACAGGTTGCATCTCTTTTTCTAATATTTACATATTTTTGTTTCATATTTCTCGTATAAGAAAATACTCAAACTAAAATACAAGTATAAAAACAAAAGAAATATACTGCGTTAATTGATAAAATAGAACGAGAATATCGTTCGACGCAATTTAAATAAAACGTCGCATCGTTAACAGGTTATGCATATGTATATAGAAAGCTTTAAAACGAAAAAAGTGGCTTACTATCAAAAAACTGGATAAAATTCCACTGTTCTACCTTTAAATAATTCAAATCTAAAAGTAACGAAATGCTAACTTTCACTTAAGAAAATCTATTTATGCAAGAATTCTACCGCGATAAAATTTTGATGCGAATGAGAAAGGCCATTAAAGAAATGATAGCCGGTGTTTCAATAGGCTTTGACGTTCGACTAGTTACATTTTTGTGTTTAAGGATCAACCCGAGACTTTCTACCTGCGCGGCATATATACCTGATCCACAGATGAAAAAGATAAACCGGGGAAAGAATATCCGTATACAGTTACGTTACAATACAAGTAAACATAACCAAAGAATCAGTTAAAAATGGTAAAGTAACTTACTTGAAGATTTTTGTTTGTTGTATCGCCTCGTAGTATTTGGATAAAGCTTTCAGAACCCAGCTGTAATTTATCGTACTGGCCCTTAAAATGTCATCTGCTAGTTCTGGTATGAAGATAGTTTCATTTTTTCGCTGCTTAATTATCTCCAGGTCCTTGGCGACCAGGTCGTCGTGTAACTTTATATATTTCTCTTTTGCTTTTTGAAGCTTGCTCTGATTACTGAATACCACTACCGGCTCATTGCTTTCGGTACCAACCAACGTACGTACACACATGTTTCTTCCTTTTTGGCAACCGTCTATCGAGATCGTGCGCGATAAAGAGGAAAGATAAGTTACGCTTCGAAATGTGCCAAATCGTTTATGCCAATTACGCACGAGAACGCCGTTGAATTTTTCTAAGACGTTTCAGAGACAATTTGGAAATCGCGACTCGAATCGACGCAAACACAAACTTGTACTGTCGCACAGTGCGCCGCTCCGTGGATGTAATCCCCTTTTATACCTCCCCACCAATGATCTACGATCGACCAATCATGAGATCATGTAATCGAAAGGGTTTGCCATTCGGGAAACCCTGAATTCGTGAGGGATGAGTTCAGTGATCTGTAAAGATTCCAAGCAATCACAATTATTTATTTGTTTAAAATATTTCCAATAAAATTAAGACAAGGCGTATCTTATTCTGCTTCAAATTCATTTTATGCGCCGTTACATTGTAGTGTATATGTGCTCTTTTCCTTATTGCATTATACTGTTGATGTTAGCAATAAATTAGTAAAAAAGTCGGCTGCATTTGAAATGATGACGTCCTTAAATCAAGGACAAGCAAGTACTTTTAAAATTTCGCAACAAATTTAGTACATACCATAACGTTAAGAATGCGGTAAGTGCTTTGAAATGTATCGGAAGTGTTCTGCGGTTCCATAGATTTCAATATTGACTCGATATATTAAGCAAAACGATAATGTCGTTGTTGTATTGCGATACATTTCACCTTATTTGAATGTCTTCCATTCCATTTGTTCGTTATTTTCTGACATCTGGAAAAATAAGAAAACAGGTGATCAAACTATGAATATTGTGTCAATCTGATATGAAAGCAGGAAAACCTAAAGTCCATTTGATTTAAGTACGGTAAAGACTTATCGATAAAATCTTAATTCATCATATGCGATTGTATCTCACGCTTACGGAACAGGGTTAATACCCTTGTACTGTCTGGTTTAATATACAATTTTATATGTTTAACCTCCAAAAATATTCATGATTAATGCGACTGATTTGAAATGCGCGTCAGATAAAATTAAATGGAATGTTTTAATATTAAGATTTCTTGTAACATCTTCCCTTTTAGACTGTGAAGTCCCTTTTAAACTTATCTACCGAGCAATATTTAATGTTCAATATTTATCATTTGATTAACATTCTGGATATCTTCATTCCGCATTATTATCAGTCGAGCGATATTTTTATCCTTTTTGCATTTGTTATGAATATAGTCGAACATCTAACCTTATAATTCTAAACCTTCAAATAAAATCTATTTGATAGTTTCATTCGACCAAATTTGTTATTCTTCTGTCCAATGTGGAGTCGTAAGGCTAATTCGAGGATAATTCCCGAGGAAGAAAGCGATGAATTATTCAAAGCAAAAGTTACAATGCAAAAACAGCTTCGGAAAAAGAAGAACAGGGAACAGGCGAACCGGACGACGCATTTCGACTGCGTACCAAAACGTTATCCGACAATTGCTGTTTTTTACTCGCTTGACTTCAAATAAAGGGGTACCACATCGAATAACACGGTGATGAAAGATATTCAAGCAACAGGCTTGCTTTTAAGCTGCCCTTTCATCGACGATGTAGTCGTCAGTGCGTAATTTGACTTTGAAATCTAAGTGTGACGTCTATCGCGTCATCAATAGGAACAAGAAACCAATGCGTTCCCTTTTCTTAAATGAAAATAAACCTTAATAAATTCCGTTTTCCACTCTTCTGTAACTTTCTCTATAATGATAGTGTTAAGATCAAATTGACTACCAAAATTCTTGTGTGTACTTATTTAGATAAATTTAAATAAAATTATGATATTTCTAATTTCCAAATATTTCATGGATCTAAGCAGATGTTCGGTGCGTCTCGCTATAACGAGGTTAACGATAAATAACATATTTAGAAAGAATGGATGAAAAGTTGCCTAACACAAAGCACCTTTCGTTTCGTTGAAAAGTACAATGATAATTAATGACTATACATCGATCAGCTTGGATTTATACGCTCTATCCCGTCACTAAACACGCTGGGCATCGTTAGCCGAGTTAAAAACGGTTCACCTTACGGATGTCTACGTGATTTCCTGCAACGTTAGAAATTTCGATGCCTTCTAGTTCGGAGAATTTTTTTATATATAGTCGTTACAATTCTGTTTTAAATACTTGCCCTAACAACAATTTTCGGATAATAAATTGCGTAGTCTCTCGTATCTGAATAATCTTCTCTTTATTACGTCCATGACATATTCTTATTAATCAGTTAAATTTATTATCTGCATAATTATATTAATTTTATTTTGTATAATAAAAAAGAAGGTTCTCGAATTGATATTGTCTTCTATTTATTATTTTAAGCAAAATTTTAATTACTATATAAATCAAAGTTCTCAAACAATCTACTCCTTATACGTATCGCAATATCGTGAAACTAGTAAAACATTTTAGAGTGAGGAACGTGATTAGCGGCAGGTTTTGGAATTAGGTGAAGGACTGCAGAGCTTACATACGCATGAGGATCAGCACGAACTCGTAAGAAAAACAAATCTGAACTCGTATGCTAAATGATTCAATAACCAACGATACGAGAAGCTTATAGGGTCATCGTAAGCTATTCGCGATCTAAAAACAATTGATATTCACTGATTAATCCTGTAAATTTTTCATTTATCTTCAAAGTACATGTTATAATCTTACAACGGTAAAGGAATCCCTATGGTGTTCTAACTGTACAACTATAAAGTATTGAAGGCGGTTTCTATGGGCGGAGAGGAACACAAAAACCTGTTCGTTTTCACTGATTTTTCGATTTGATAATATGCGACCATACAGTCCCTCTAGGAATATTAACTTCAGACTCAAAAGGAGAATTCTAATCGTTCCAGACAAATTGAACGATAATTCATTGATGTGATCGTTTGTAGGTTTTACCTACAAATTTAATGAACTGCATATTATTGCAGCCGCGGCGCGGATTAAAGGCTGTCGACCGCAAAATATTTGGCAAAGTACCACCCCCAACCTGTGTATACCTAAAGCCCCACCTATTTTTGGCGCGTACTGACTGGCATTAAAGATTACCATTTTAATCAAATCATTAATCGTGTGAATCAATATCAATGTGAAAAAAATAGACGTGTAAAACATATGTATGTATATAGAATCATCGATATCTTTATTGCGTGAAATTATGCCGACTTTGACTTGGGTTTTATTTTCAAGTAACTGAAATGAAACAAGTTGCAGCTTGCAAATGGACATATATTTGGAGGGAAAGCTGTAGTTAGCCTTGCCAATAAATTTATTAGTGAATTGTATAAATAGGTCAGCAAATGGAATATGTGTAAGAAGATGGAGCATTAATCATGAATTTTTAAGTAGGTTTCTGTAACTATAAGGCAAACATACAAAAATTTACATCCTTTAATAACAGTTTAAAACGAAAGAAATTAAGTTTATTTGTAATATTCGGTTATTTATCGTTAAAAGAAGAACCGATGTGTTGTCGTAAAATGCTTACAATTGGCAAATTTATTTTATAATTTATACATGGCGTGTTACATGAAATCACATTCATCTCAAACTACAGTTCAGATCGAAGATAATAATGAAAAAATAACGTATAGAAATAAACTATGAATAATATGACCGTGGATGCTTAGCTAACAGCGATCTATGTGAAATACAAAAAGTAAATCATAGACTTTTTAGCTCTGATCCATCACATTGATTTCATTTACACTGCTGCCGGTACAATCTTTTTGGATTATCTCGAAGAGTGGCTGAAGTTCGGGTGTTGATTTGATCTGCGTTACAAACTCACTCAACGATGGATTTTTATCTGAAAAAGACATACAGAATTTTCCAAACTAATCAGTAATATCATTTTAAACATTTCAAAAAGAAAATATAATTTTTTAATCGTTTACCAGCATCTGGAATAGTTAATAACGCTGCTACAGCTCTCAGTGCCGAACGTTTAAGTTCATCTTGTTTCTCATATTCTTGCTTCACTGAATTCGCCTTTACTTTCATTGTACAAGTGCTCTTCAATGGTTCGACTAATCGTTCCAGCCCTAAATACAATCAAACTTCTCATTAATAAAGATCAACAACTACTTTTTTAATTTATAATTTGATGTACAATACACATACTTTGCAAGACTGCTGTAGGGCATAATTGAGCGAGTCTCGCAGTCATCAGATACGTTAGCATCTTAATGTCATAATGATCTCTGAGACCATTCTCGACATGATTCAAGAATTTAAAAACATCAAGTCGATCAAGGCAAGAATCGAGTAACGTGTACATGCATTCAAACGCTGCTTTTCTAAGATCTAGACCATCGTCTACTGTATGTTTGAAGGGTCCCATTTCAACTTCCCTTATTAGTTCTTTCTGCATTTAAATAATTAGAAACACCAAACAATTAGTTATATAGGAAATTCAATAGCTTTACAAGGAATTAAGTAGTTATTTGTTATTAATCAAAGACCTTTATCTTAGTTTCAGTATAAAGATGTGGTAACACAGAATCTAATAAATCCCTTATGAGCATTGGTTTATTGTGAGCAGCTGAGTTAAATGCAACTAAAGCTACCCTCCTTACATTCAAGTCGGGATCTTCTAGAGCAACTAAGAAATTGCCCATACATTGCTTCAGCATAGCATCTATTTGTTGTGGCTGTGAAGAATTATAAATTATTAATACAGGTTTTAATAATGAAACAGTATTAACGTAAAGAATGAATAAAATGAAATACCTGATCAGAAATAGTGAATTTAACAGCGGTAACTGTAGTAGTTCTCATAAGTGCAGACGATGACTTTAACGATTCTTGTAATCTTGGTAACAGAGTAGCAGGGTCGATCAAAGTGAGTTTTCCTAAACACTCCGCCACAACATTACGCGTGCCTTCTTCTGTACATTCGCAATGCCTATATAAAAGCATCCAAATCGAAGGCACGAAGTTTTGTAAATGAGATACACCGGATGGACTAGCAGATTGACACGTAATAATCTATAATACGTTATATTTTAAAGATATTTAATGTATTCAATAAAAATAAGAGATCATTATTTCAATATTTCGTACAATTTACCTCTTTCAATGAGTGTAAAAGAAGGTACTGACGCTTTGGTTGTGCCTCGATTTCTTTTAATATAAACGGTAAGTATTCTGGAAGATTTCCGACTGCTATGTTACCCAATGTGTAACTAGCTGCTGATTTCACTTCCTCCGAGTGGGAGGAAAATGAATTTAATATTGTATGTTTTAGAGAAGTGATTCCGCTCAAATCCCTGAGTAAGAAAGAATTAACTATAATACGAAAGGAGATACTTAATATCAATGTAATGTAATATACTTACACATGTCTGCCTATTTCACCGATTACCAATAACGCGAAAATATGCTGCGCATCGCTCTGAGGGTTCTGAACATCTTTTAAAAATTGTTCTACTACCGCTTGAGCTTCTTGATGCCATGTGATTGTTAACGCAGCTGCGCATTTGGCAAGGGAATGATAAGCTTGTTTGTGAAGTACAGACTGACTGACTGGAAATAATAACATTGAGAGCAATTCTCTGTAACCAAGACCTGGTATATCTGCTTGTACTAAAGCTTGGAAAAATTCCAGCATTGAATTCAAAGCCACCCCTGGAATATAAAAGAAATCAGTTACTAATTTTCTTTGTAGTATTTTTTTCACTGAATTTTATTGAATATATATTACCTTGGAGGAGTGGAGATTTCACCAAAACTAATATTTCCGGTAGGATGTTATCAGAAACCCTTGTAAGAGCAACTGAATGTAATTTCGCTATAGTGGTCAAAAGATTAAGGGTTAATTGCGCAATATGTAAATCAGTCTCGTTTAATAACGCTGGTAATTCTGTAGTAACCTAATAAAGTATTTTATTAGAATAATAATCGTTTCAGCAAGTATGAGTTTGTTTTTATCATTTCTATTACCTTATCTAATAAATCTGCATGCAGAGTAGTACTATAATTTCGAACCAAAGTGTCCAAAAGTGGAAGGGAACACAGCTTTAAAGCACGCTGATTTTTTCTTAAGAAAGATCCAAGAATTGGAATTGCCTCTTCCTATAAAAAATTCAACGATATTGTTTAAATACAATAACATACTTGAAAACATAGATTAGTAACCCACAGTATAATGCACATACCATAATTTGATTAAGATCTACTCTTAAAGGAGACGATGCTATACATGTTAAAGCTTTTACTGTTGTAAGTCGTGTGATCTCATTACGAAGTCGATCCAAAAATATAGGAAGGCATACGTGCAATTCATCAGACAAAGTATCTCCAAAATGCGCGAGAATTTGACCCATACAAGCAATCGCTCTTTCCTTTACTTCTTGATCAATATCCGCTGTTCTCAATCTCATTAATGTACAACGATATATTTCCCCAGATAATGTTGCAAAATCAAAATAACACGGTTTGTCTGAAATAATTTTTAAATACACTATTTAACCTTCTGTTCTAAAGCCATTACTTGACAAAAAATTATGATTTACAACTTACCGTGTGGTCTAATTACTTGCACAAGTTGCTGCAATACTAGCAACGCTTCTGCTGTAATTTTATAAAACGGATCTCCGACAGCAGCAATAATTGGCGGCGCTAACACTGCCATGTGAGCGTGGAACGCTTCAGGTTGATGAGTGATTAATAATGTATGTACAAAAGCCAATGTATCAATTTTCATATTCGACGAAGAGTTTTTATCTCCCAGAGAGTATTGTATACCAGGTATCAGTGCAGGTATGTGATTACTTAAAGCACCAGGCAATACAAGCACTAACTCTTTCAACAGTGAGAAACAATCTTGCCTCGTTTTAATGCTCTTTTCTTTCATTTGACGATGGACAGCTTTTACAATTAGCGGAACTTGTTGTTGTAGTAAAGAAGTTGGTCCATCGTCATCTTCCATTGCATCAGGATCAAGAGGTACACCAGTAGCTGGTCTCGTTTGTCTTAAAAGCGCAATATACGCATGGAAAATATCAGACTTTACATTTTCCTCTCTTTCTACAAAGCATATATAATACATAAATATTTATTTTAGTGACCTTTTAAACGATATTAATTTTGTATTAAACAGTTTTGTCGCATATAAAATATACCTTTAAATCTTGAAATTAAGGCTGGAGAAACAACTTTATAAAGTTCGGGAAGAAGTTCCCGTCTACTAGATACAACAGCCTCAAGACACTTTGCGGCTGCTCTACGAACTTTCCAACTCATATCATCATCATCAGAATACTCATCTTCTGCATCTTCCTCCCCATCTTCTTCTACTTCCATCATAACATCCTCTCCATCAGATACATCATTCATATCATCATCATAATTGTAGTTTGGATCATATGTAATGTAAACCAAACAAATTTCTATAATCTAGAAGGAAATATTCATTATCTCCAACTTCTAAGAAATTCTAACAAGTTTAAAATATTAAAGTTGCTCACTTTATTAATGTGTGGAGTAATTTCTTTAGGACATCTGTACACAAAAGACTCAAATGCTTGCAAACAATACTCTCTTAGCTCATCATCATCCTCATTACTATATTGTACAATTAAAGGCATTACCCTTTCTATTTGCTCTCCAAATCTATGACCTGCTTGACGGCTAAAATTTAATGTTGTAAATTAAAAAGATGTAAACAAATGTATAAAATCTCATAAAAAAAACTTACCAAATGGAAGCAATACACTGTATATAAGTACGTATTACATTTTTTGCTGTTTGTGTACAAAGACCTTCAAGTAAGTGATCCAAAAGTTTATTGTACAAGTAATTGTTACTTGAAGTTAAAAGATGACTCAGTGCTACTATAGTACGTTTTCGAACCGCTTGACGAGGAGAAGAAAGTTGTGGTAATAATGCAGCCAAAATAATGGAATGAAACGTGATTAATAAAGCACCAAATCGAGACAATAAATCAGCCACAATGTCAAGTGCCTCAAGTTGTACAGATACATCTTCCTGCTATGTAAAAAAGGATTAATTTCTTTCATGCTAAATATATGATGTAAATTTTTATTAATGATTCTAAAATGTATTACTACAAATTTAACAATAGCAATTACTTTTTCTATAGCACTACTAAGTCTGCCAGTTATTCGTTTACAGACATTTGCAACAAGTGCACTGGATCCCAAAGGAAGCTCAGATATTACAGTCTTCAAACCAATACTTGAAATATCCCTTAACTGCTCCTTGTCTGATACCATGTTACTGCACAAGGCATCTACAATAGTTTCCACTTGGTACTCCTTTACCTTATTGACTAATGGGCCCAAACTGAAATCGGACACGTTTCTATAATCGTGTCCAAATACAAAGAAAATCTTGCAAACATAATAGGCGTTTCGAGCACACAAACAATTAAATACATTTAATTTTTAAGGGAAAGTGTAAGAAATGTTTAAAATAATATAAAATATTACAGAATTTTAAACAAAATACAATTACACTTCAAATTTAATCTAGATATAACTGTACCATTTTACAGCAAGATTTTGTACTTCTCCATTTTTGTCCTCCAATAATTTCAGAAGCATTTTTACAACTTTACGTTCTGAATCATCATCCAATTTGATATTGTCTTTTTGCAGCTCACTCATTAGATCATTAGTTGCCATAAATCTAAAATCCTTGTCACTGGATGTCATCTGAGACAATCAAAGGAATTAAAATATCTATATATTGTAAATGTAAAACAAGATTATTTTTAATATTTTAAAACTATAGGCTTCATTAAGCAATTAAAAGAAAAACTTACATTATTATATATAACACTTTGTATACATCTGTATACAAAGTTAATTAAGAACACAAAATTACTAAATTAATAATAAGTAATACTAAGTTTAATAGTCATTGCAAATACACAAAATTTCAAATTGTTTGCAAAAAAGATTAAGCAACATATATACGATATATTTGTGACAGCTAAGAACACCTTTGTTTCTTGATGACAATGAATTTATTAGTCCATAAATGAAAGTATCTAATATATACTAATGAAGTATTAGGTTCTATGTTATAAAAAGATGAATTACTTTAAACGAATAAAGCATTGTTACTGATAATAAAAGTTAGTACAAAGTTTATTATAGAAGTTGTAGTATATTTTTTTAAGGAATAAAGCGAGGTTATGTAGAATTTCAATATTATCACCGGGTTAAGTGTTAACATCCTTGACACTTATTATCTTATAGCAATCAACGATAGGATTCATAATATTCGCTCGAAGAAACATGTTAAATACCTTCTCCAGCAAGTTTGCAATTTGATAAGAGACACTAGCCATGATTGAAAACTTTTTCACAGCCGGTTACAGTTGTCGTTCCGATATTCTACGTTATAATGAAACGAAAAGAAAAAAAATTACGAAGTTTCGTGGGAGCAGACGACACTGAATTCGATTCCGTTTATTCAATCGAAGATCTTGTTAGAAACTGTATTTTAATGAAATTTAGCTGTCGGCAGCATTTCAATATTGCGAATCTTTACCGCAACTTGGACTGCCAAAATTTTGATGGTAATTGCGTTCCTAAACCTAGCAGAACAATAACTGCAAAAAAGAAACATCAAAACACTGTCTCGCGATTGGTTCATTTCTTTACCACTTTACTTCACGTAAACATTAATACTCTTTGGAAATCTCAAATAAGGATAACATTAAAAGTCATGTATTAAGCACATTTTTAATGTCAAGTAAAAAAATATATTCACATTAGTTTACATTCTTAACATATTGCTGCCTTTATCATTTAGAAATTAATTACTTTTCCTTATCTTTTACTTGTTTTAACTTAGTTAAAATTGAAAAATTTTTGTCACTTAAAGATAAAATATAAAACAGTATCATTATATTACTTGTAAGAAAAATAAATAATCTTTGTACTGATAAATAACAGTTGGATAATACTATAACATTTTAACAACACTGTTGTTGCACATTTTTAATCTGATTCATTTCTTGTTTCTTTGCTGGTACCTTCATTTCTCCCTTCCTGTTACATCAATGTTATTAATATTTTATTATGTATATACATTTGTAAGTAAAACTTATAAAACATACCTGCATTTCTGAGGAATTTGTAGATTCTGTCAAAGAATTTTGATTAAGAAAACATGTAATAGGCTTTTGCCATTCTGGTGTTTCTCTTGGATGATATGCATTACCACCTGAACTCTTTCCTGAAATTACACTTTTATATAAATACTACATTATCAGTATAAACATTTTTAATTTTTGCATAATATTTAGAATTTTACCTTTGCTGCTACTTGTTTTTTTAACTGGTGTGGCAGTTTTCGCAAGTTTTCTTGGTGCTTTGCTACCAACAGCTAAAAATATGTTTAACAAAATTAACTGTCTTTTAATATTCTAGTAATCAAAAAAAATACTGTCGTGTACATGGATAGAAAAATAAGATTTTAACAAAATTCAGTAAGTGAAAAATGAAATCCAGAATTGAAATCAAACGGAAGAACAAAGAAACAATAGATGTTTTTAAAGAATCTAACAAAGTAATGAATTTTTAAAATATTTCTCACCTTTCACAGGTACACGATCCGCTTTTGTTCTCACCATGCTTTTAAGTATTAATATTTCTAGTTTACAACCTTAAAAAATAAGAAAACAACTAATACGTATTACGGAACTTCGTTTACAATGTACGTTTTTCAAAATGAAATATGAACCCCTGACTACCATTGTATTACCTTAAGTATTTCCAAACAGGGAGGCCAACACATAAAAAATTTCACAGTAAACACGATAGGTAATTTTAATGGTATAAAGGTCGACTTTAATGTTAATAATTCGAAAAATATGAGTTCCTTGATTTTTAATATTTTAATGCATAAAATTTTATGTTAATATCCAACATATTATTACTACCGTATTATTTATTTTTACATAGTTAAAAGAAAATGTAAATTTATAGATAAATAAAAGATATACTCTTTGTAATAATTACATGTTTTTATTTAAAAAGAGAACTATTGCCGATCGTAACAATGTCACTTAAGCAAAAATACTTTCAAACTGTTTTGCACACGGAGGAACATTTAAAATTTTATTTCAAATATTTTTGCGATGCATTTAAATTAACGTTACATGTACTTATTTATATTATTTGTTTTTACAAATTCCTTTCAATAAATTAAATTATACCATCAATTTTTTGTATGATTAATACATTTTGTAACATATTAAATAATATACCTATAACATAAATGCAAATAGCATATCGTAACTATTTCGTCATTATATGATCACGTCATGTCGTAATACTGATACGCCATAATCTAATTATTTCACAATAATATTGTATTTTAAACAGGCCTTTTGTTTAAATGAGATATAATAAACATATCTCAAATAATTTCTCAAATATAACAATTTTTTTCGTGGATGGTTATATAAAAGGTTTCATTTTGGACAGTAATCGTGTACTTCGTTAGTACATGTATAAGCTTTGAAAGAATGTCGAGTACACTTTCGCGCAAAAAATATGGCTATGTTGGTAAGTGTATATTATGTAACTTAATTTTAATACTGAATCACAGAGACCCGTTAATGGGTAAGCAATAAATTACACTTTTTAAGAAGTCTGCATACTTCTTGGGAACGAATTTGTGCTTGTATTGGGAGGGAAGCAACATCAATTTTGAACAGATTGTCTGGTTCTTTTTGCAACATTTAAAATATACATGATCATAAACAAACGCGTGTTCAATTTTTTTTAAAAGATACAAATTCCAAATATCAAGCGAAATAAAATTTCAATTATTCTTTTTCCATTCCACTTACAATCGAAACATATAAAGTATTCATATGTAATTCTAAAAAAACAGCACAGAAATGACATTCGAAATTATTAATCTAGTTATTACTTTCAAATGTTGTTCCAAACATTTAACAGTGTGGATATATCCTCATAATTCTCTGGATAATATATAAATTACAATTTTTACTAAATTTATGAAATTGAAGGGATTTCGAAGTTGACGCTAAGATTTTCAGATTGTGCTAATTTTACAATTGTTGATAATTTAACTGCAACTCGGGCAGCTTCATCAAGATCATCGATTGGTACAATTTTTAAACCTGCGTTTGCAATAAGAGCTTTCGCTTCGTCTACATTTGTACCCTAAAATAACATAATTACATACAATTAAATTGACATCTCAGTTATTACTTGTACAAGAATATTTGTATGTGTATAAAATTACTATACCTGCAGTCTAACAACAACAGGAATTTTTAAGCTAAGTTCTTTAGTTGCAGCTATGATACCTTCTGCAATAACATCACATCTCATAATTCCACCAAATATATTGACTAAGAGAGCATGAACCTGTGTTAATACATAAATTTATCAATTTTATCAACATAAAAGGAAATCGTCTATGAGTAACATGTATATTAAATGACTTACTCTTGGATCAGATGTAATTATTTTAAAAGCTTCTTTCACAGCAGAAGTGGACGCACCGCCACCCACATCTAAGAAATTGGCTGGTTCTCCTCCATGTAATTTTATGATATCCATAGTAGCCATGGCTAAACCAGCTCCATTTACCATACAACCAATGTTACCATCAAGTGCAATATAATTTAAGTCAAATTTAGCAGCTTCAACTTCTTTAGGATCTTCTTGAGTCCAATCTCTCAAGGAAAATAGTTCTTTTTGCCTGAATTCTGCATTATCATCGAATCTACACTTGCAGTCTAAAGCGAAATCTAAGGATTATAAAATAAAGTCAATAATTTAATGTTATTTTTCATAATATGTGATGAATTAAATTTTTGTTAATTGATCTTACATTTTCCATTAATATCTTCAGCAAGAGGATTTACCTCTAAGAGAAGGGCATCTTTTTTAAGAAACATCTGATACAAATTTATAATGATATTAGAAATGTAATCTTTAACATTTTGAAGACCAAGCTTAACAGCAATGCGCTCGGCCTGCTCTTTCGTAATACCCTTATGAATATCAATGGGTTCATACATAATAGCACTAGGATTTGTTGCAGCAACTTCTTCAATATTTACACCACCTTGACTTGAAGCTATTATGACTGGACCCTTAAATTAAAAAAACTTGCAATTAGAAATATTATTACTATGTTAATTAGAATCATATTTATTCAACAACTTACACCAAAGGCTCTTTCCATCATGACTGCAAGGTAGTATTCTTTGCGAGGAAACATTCTCTGTGTTACCATAACTGCATTGCATATCCTACCCCCTTCTATATTTATAATATTAAAAATATATTATTATACATAAAATAACTTACGTTTCACACATCTTTACACCACTAATACTAGTCCCCTTAAAATGGCCTTTCCCTCTGCCACCAGCTAAAACTTGTGCTTTCAGAACAATGTCTTTGGTGTTTAAATCAGCAGCAAGTTTTGCAGCTTCATCTGGAGTTTTAGCAACTCCAAACTTAGGAGTTGGTACTCCAGCTTCATTTAGCAGACTGTAACTGATGTGTTCGTGAACATTTAAGTTCCTGACTGGTTGCTTTACTAAGTTTGTTTTGCATCCCAATATCTATATGAATGAAACAATGTAAATATATCCTGAACAAAGAATAAAACTTGAATATTAACATATATTGATTATATGGGTAGTAATAATAGAACAGTCTGATGTGGTAGAAATTACAATTATATGTTATAGTATTAATTAGTTTTATTTGGCATATTGAATATAATTGCATAATGCAAAATTATACTAGTATAATATATATTACAAATAATATTCATCAATATGTGAATATAGCAACATGCAAAACAATGTTCAATGCAAGAAATAACACTAAGTATCAATTGCTCATGAACTTTAAGTAAGCTTTGGCCTCAAGGTTTAAAAATATTTCAAACTCAAAGATCAATCACTGTTAATGACCCACATACTTCTAATTGCATCCTTGGCACTTGTACTGTACTCTGTCTTTGATAAATAAACATATCCATTGAACAACACAAGCATAAATAACATATAAAAGTCATACAACAATAAAAAAAAAATATTTTTTAAGTAATTTACAAAGAAAAATGACACAAATAATTCAAAAACGAAGGAATAAAATAATCGATAATGAGATATTCGATTATTTGAAATTCGAACATTCAACAAGAATACAAATTTTTTCTAATTTGACAAGTGACACTTCGTTCGCGCATAATCTAATAACTATTAATTAAATACGAACGAATGGACCAAAGTCAATGGCCAACGAATCAAAGGTTGATCATGGAAATGTTCACACTTCTATTGCATAATTGTCATACTCTAAGTTTGTGAAAAAAGTAGGTTTAGTGCAAGGCCGCAATCTTTGGCTTCGAATCGCCTGACCCTGGCGCCCAATTTAGCAGACTACAGACATCTAATATGGTGATTACTCCACTTATGAATCATTGGCGTAAATACAGATGATTTTTGGAAGTGCAAATAAAAGGAATATGCATATATGAATCTATGCAAACAAAAAAAATAACAGCATATGAAGAATAAACTACCCTACGTACCTTCGACCCGTTGAAACGGGTGAAATTTTCAATGAGTGAGATAGTCCGAGACAACATGGTAGCCATCTTACTAAAGCAGTGGCAGTGGACTGCGAAGTGTAAGCTGCGCCTTCATGTCCCCACCTTTCTTGACGTTTCCTACAAAAACATGACGCAAACTCCACGAACAAAGCCCGCGATGGCAGCACTTCTTTGCGCTATCAAAATTTTCTGCCAAAATTTAATTTTTCATTTAGTATTTGAAATATGATTACCAATTATTTCGTTATTAATCTTTATTTTCGTGCAATTTTGCTGGTAAGTTATGATATTCTCATAATACAATTTTATCATAATATAATCGAAAGTATAATAAATTATTACACTATAAATTCAAA
>NW_017100399.1:842681-855604 GCF_001263275.1 Habropoda laboriosa | reverse complement strand
GTACATTATAGAAGTTTTGTTGTGCTTAAAATGATACATGCATAAATAAAAAGAGATAGAGTTAAATATAAAAAAGCAAGCAAAAGATTATATATTTCAAAATGATTATACAGCACTTTTTATATTGTTTTTAAAAAATGAAAAGAATTTCTCACTGTGATTAGCACGTTTTTTTAGATTTCCCTTCAAACTTTTCTCTAGATGCGAAAGAAATATCTAAATCTAAGGAATTTGCAGCTTGTACCATTAACGCCAATTTTACAGCCGCTTCGGCTGCCTTGGAAAAATCATCTACAGAGATAACTTTCAACTGTGCTTCACGGATTAACTTTTTTGCTTCTTCTACATTAGTTCCCTATGTATATGTATAAAAAAGAAATAAAATTCTTAATAATGTTTTGTTTTCTCTATACATATTAATAAAGTACCTGCAATCTCACAACTATTGGAACTTTTAAACTTAAGTCTTTGGATGCGGAAATAATTCCTTGCGCGATTATATCGCATCTCATAATACCACCAAATATATTTACCAAAATTGCTTCTACCTGAAAATTCATAAGTATATATTTTATTAAATTTCTTAAATGAAAAATATTGCAGTCTCAATTTTATACAGTAATAAATACCTTCTGGTCAGAGACTATTATTTGAAAAGCCTCTTTTACGGTTTCTGCAGTGGCTGTACCACCTACATCTAAAAAGTTAGCTGGCATACCACCATTCAGTTTTATAATGTCCATGGTAGCCATGGCTAATCCAGCTCCATTCACCATACAGCCTATATTTCCATCTAGGGCTATATAGTTTAAATTAAATTTGGCTGCACGAACCTCATTAGGATCTAGTTGTGTTAAGTCCTGCAATGCAAATAATTCTTTTTGTCTGTATTCTGAACTGTCGTCGAAAGAACATTTACAATCTAAGGCGAAATCTGAAAATACATAACGTTTATGTCGTTGTCTGACAGGTATCTACACTTTAATAAAGTTAATTCAATACGATTTCTCTCACAACGTACAATCTCCGCAAATATCTAACGCAAATGGATTGATCTCAAGCAATAAAGCTTCCGTTTCAATAAATAACTCGTAGAGATTGCAGATAATCATCGAAGTGACATCTCTGCCCTCTCCCTCCATACCCAACTTATCCACAGCCTGTTTTACTTGTTCAACTGTTAAGCCTTTCATGATGTCAACTGGCATATATGATATAGCTTCCGGATTCGTGGCGGCAATATCTTCAATATTTACACCGCCTTGTTTAGATACAATTATAACAGGGCCCTGTAAATTACATGTTTTCTTTTGTAATCGATATAACAAATTCAATAACTATGTCAATAAAATTTAATGAAATATTAAAACTTACACCAAAGGTTCTCTCCAACATTACTGACATATAATATTCTTTGCGTGGAAACATCCGTGTCGTTACCATTACTGAATTACAAATTTTACCGGCAGCTCCAGTTTGTTTAGTTATTAACAATTTGCCTATCATACTGCTGGCCAGAGTTTTTGCTTGTTCAGGCCTAAAAATAATTTTTAATATTAAGTACAAATATAATTAAACTTTTGAAGCAATAAATTATTAATGAATGACTTTAATAAAGTATTTAAAGATATAAATTTGTTAAACTTACGTTTCACACATAACAACGCCATGGACATTGCTATCTTTAAAATGTCCTACTCCACGACCTCCAGCAAGAACTTGAGCTTTTAAAACAATGTCTTTTGTCTTTAGATCTGCAGCTATTTTAGCGACCTCATCTGGGGTTTTAGCTACTCCAAAAGGTGGAGTTGGAATTCCAGCATCTTTCAATAAAGTATATGCAACATGTTCATGTACTTGCATGTGTCGAACTTGTTGAACAGTGATAGAAGATCGAGTTAAAAACTGAAAAATAATTTCTTTGGTAATTGACATTTCTATTTGTTGACTATAATTATTTAAAAGCATGTATGTATCTACCTGTCTTCCTATTTTTTGAGCGCAAACTAACATAAGTGACGAGACTCCGGTAGACATATTATCCACAATTAATTTTAAGTAAATTTTATTAGTATATAAAAAATGTTAATTTAATATATTTTCACAGAATATTTTTAGATCTTTATGAAAGTGTGCGAATTAATGTTTTTTTTATATACACATAAAAATTTTTCGAAAAACCATTGTGTCTTGAACTTGCAACTTTGAATAAAATTGTTTGATGAAGTCAGTGCAGTTAAGTAGGCGGTGAACAAAGGACATTACGATACTGATAATTGCTCATATTTATAGTCGATACTAACATTGCATCTCACGTTATATACTACACAACAATATTTACACTTAAGAAATGTTTCAACAGTAAATTCACAATACACTCTTCATAAAAATTTATCAGTTCAATGAACATTAAGCTACTCAATATACAAAATCTGTAAATCTGTAATCTCAATATTTCAATGGGATAACAAGTTTCAATAAACAGTGAAATTAAGTAAAATATAAAAGGTCAATTTACATTGTACTTCTATGTATACTCTCATTATAATTTTCTTACAAGCATTTATAATTATTAAATAGGTATAACAAAGAAAAAGTTCATGCTACATTATAGACGTACGCTTCATTGGTATATCGTATTTTTTTTTTCTCCAAATGTGAATAATTCTTGTATTAATACACCATTTTACATAACAACCGCTTTGTAAATGAATTTATTCCCCAAATCAGACTTATAATTATTTTAGGAACTACGTCCTGAATGAAATTCCCACAACTTTTGTAATTCGAATGTAATTATACCGTTTAATCATATTGTTATCATTATACTTTGCCCTTAGATGCGCATGCTACTCTTATTGAGGCCACGTCTCTCTATAAAAACTTATTAACTCCAATAAAAAGTTTCTATATAGAAAACAACCATAGTCATTGCAACCTCGAAATATTTAAGTTCCAAGCAAAAATTCTGTGACGTATAAGAGAATGTAAAAAATAATACATTATTCTCTAAACAAAAAGTAAACATTTATTCTTAATAATCAAAATGATTCGTTCTTTTATAAAAAAAATTTACTACGAAATTTGCTCTTCATATATTACATTATCTTTTAAGCTTAAAAGAAATACAACTTTCTTTTAGAAACGTATAAGTAAAAAAAAAAAAAAGAGCTATTAAATGACATGGAAATAACCTTGGTGTCTGAAATTTTCGAAGTTATAAGGTAATGCCAGGAGTAGAAGATAATGCAATTATTAAATTTATTATAAATTGAATGCATCTAATATCTTCAAACATAAATGTTCTATATTCTAGAACTTAGGAATAATTTGTATGCTGCTTAGAGTAGAAATAAAAGAAGTTCAAGACTATTCGTTTAGATGAATTGCTTTTCATTTGATGCAACTTAAATATTAATGCAATTGATGATACAGAATTATTATATTCTGTATCTGTTTTAAGCATAAAATATCTGGCCTCAACAGTCTTATATTCTAAATACAAAACAAATTTTTTTTCTTCAGTTTAAAAACTAAATCTATCATTAAGTGTTCTTCCTGTAACGCCAAGATTTCCGGACAAGCTGTACATGACTTCGCTGAAAGTACGGTCATCAACATCGGCTCCTGCGTCTGATGATGGAGTGTTACGTGTACGAGAACGGGAACGTGACCTTGACCTTGAACGTTGTCGACCAAATATAGGCGATCGACCAACCTGAAAATATCATACCATATTTAAACTTTGTACACTCTGTCTAAACGGTGATCGTCCTCTTGGTAATGGACGCAGAGTGTTCACGGCATTTCCATTTCTACTTTGTGTGAGAGCAAGGGGGCGTTGATGGGTGCTAGGACTGTACTCATTTCCCAATGTACACATGAAGTTTACATTTGAGTTCGTATTTAATCGTGAAGAACTACAACATTGCATTATTTCAATTAAATCTAAATACTATATAATCGTAGAAATAAATTATATGAACGTATAGTTATTTAAAATTGTGAATCATTTCACGTAAAATATATTAAAAGTAAAAGAGTTTAAAAATAATTATTTGACTGAAAAGTACTCGAAAGAATTTATGATTTGTTTAGTAAGTTAATCGGAACGATCAATTATAAAACGTTTAAGCATACTTCATTCTCATTAATTTTTGTTCGTATTGCGCACGTCTTTGTGCGCGGGCAATTTGATCTGATCGTAATCCACCAGTAGTAAAACGTCGCTGAGACGTTAAAATTTGTTGCCTTCTTTCCGTGGACCTTTGTTGAAGTGACATCATTGATTTTCCAGCTTGTGGTACCTATAAAAAATAGCTGATTTAATTTCAAGTTGATCAACACCACAATTTATTGTTTATACAATATAAACTTACTCTGAATTGGTTTTGTAGAGATAATCTCTGATTCTGTCTTTGTAATAATAATTGTTTTGCTCTTTTAACACGATTTCTGTAAGCAATTTGAGCAGGGCTTTGATATCCCAATCTATTATGGACCGAAGTTGGGTCGCGTAAATTTGGTAGACTGTTCGTTCGTTTTAAAGGAGTTTTATTATTGGTGAAAAAGCCTCCTTGTGTAAAAGTCAAGTTTGTGCGACTTCTACTGCGGGTCAGACCAAATCTGTTGCCACGACCGCGGCGAACGTTAAAAGCTCCTCGTGTATTAGATTTCTGGTTCAATGTTAAATTACTTCGTGATCTAGTGAGACCACTGTTTTTCTTGTATCGTTTTCTCACAAAACCACCACGCACATTATTATTGTTGTTATTGTTATTATTATTCTGCCCAGTTTGCCACGTTTGCTCTTTTTTAGCAGTTCCAATGTTATTACGTTTTACTCTAGCACCTCTACCCCTTAGTCCACTTCGCCCTCGTGTACTTCCTCGTGTGCGTTTAGCACCAGCTTTTCCATTGGCAGTCCCAGCCTTTTTCTTTTTCTCCTTTTTCTCCATCTTTATGATTTCATCTTAAAAGGAAGAAAATTCGCAAGGTTTAGTGAGCGTACGGCCTTAGTAGTGCAGGAAGTTAATTTGTGTTAAGCTTTAATCTGGAATATGTGAGAAACTCCCTCTTGTATGGATGATGTTGAAGGGTAACTCAATATGGCTAATTCAGTTTCTATTTACTTCCTTTAAAGATATCAATCTTTTTCAATATTTTTTTAATTGTTTCCCTGATTTTCCTCCAATATGTATATGTATGTTCAAAATAATCTCACTGGATATGGTCTAGTTATATATATATCTATCAACATATTCGAATTTGATACATAGAAATTGTAACTTGGAACTCTTGTGTCTATTGCTCAGTCTTTAAGTTTACCCAACTATTTAAAAATGTTTTAAAATATGCTACTAAGTTTTTAATCATGGCATTAAATATAAGAAACAACAATAATAAAAATCATATATACTATTCTAAATTAAAAATAACAAAAGCATTGATACATTGCAACTCTGCTGATAAGAAATATTAATGTTTTAGAATACTACTATTCTGCATAAAATAGGTAAATAGATATGTAAGTATAAGTTTATTTAGACAGATGTTTTTTATGTACTTTTTCACAATATGTTATATTAGAATTCCAATTTAAATAAAAGGCTTCATTATGTTAAAAATAGATTATATGGTGCTACATAAAATTTTATTTGTTAGTTTAACTAATGATAAGAAATCTTCATGTGTATTACTCTCTTCATTTTCTTTCTTTTCACTTATTATTAATTAGTAATGATCTATCATCCTGGATATTAAACATTTTATTCTCTTTTGTTCAAATTTATGTACTTTTATATTTCATAGGCTTCTTCTTTAATGTTTTTCTCTCTTTGTGTAACTACGCTTTAATCTTCCAATGCTATTTCAATTTATTCATTATGTAGATTTTATGCACATTGCCTTACATATTGAAAGTTCTTCATACTTTTATAGTTTTTGTACTTATGTAAGATTCAATTCAACAGATTCTTCACAATTATTATACTTTAGTGTACTTCTATTTTTTCCTTTGATTCAATGCTTAACATCTCTTCACATAGCATTATTTTTAGATTAATTAAATTATCAACTTGGGTTGTTTTATCCTTTCATTTGAATTCCAACTTACTAAGAATGTGTTCTTCACTCTTTATTTCTGAAGAAAGAGACTATTCACATTGTTATTTATGTCACATTGGTATATTATATAAATATAATTGTATATTCAAAAAAATTATAACTGAATAGATATATCATTCAAGTAGGGCAATAGCAAAGCACTAGTTCTGATAGTTGCTGACATTCAGCAAAGGTAATATTTTTGTATTAAGTACTCTTCTGCTGTTTACAAAATTTCATCTTTTCAATTTCATATATTCATCTTTAAAATTCTTCATATTCAAGCAGTAAAATTTGCAGCATTGTTTTTCCATTGTTGTGTTGATTCTTGATAAAAGTTTGCAGATTATGTGAAAAATTCTTTCATTTGCTTGCATAAATGGCTTCAGAACATTGATCCAAATGATGAAAAATCAATTACTATTTCATTTAATAACTGATTCAGTTAATGTAGTTTTGTCCAATCATGGATGAGCCTTCTAGCAGTTTTGTGTACCCTTATTGTTTAAAGTATATATCTAGTTCAGCCTTTTACTTGTAATAGCTTGTCTAATGAAAAATATTATTCTTTTAATTTTAAGGAACATTTTATACTTCACAAAACGTTCACTTGTATTAAATATATATTTTTAAGTGGCAAATTAATTAAAGATAAATTATTCTGGGTTATAGATCTGACCATTTTCGTTCGTGATTTAATGAAATTTTTAAACTCAACGGTGAATATTATTTTTCGTAAGTACTTCGTGTCATGGAACGCGTTAGTAATTGAAAATAAAATCGATTCAAAAAATTTCTGCGTTTTTGTTTTTTTTTTTTTTTTTTTTTCTATTTCACGTACAGTGTAGCGTTTGAGGTCCATCGGATGAACGAAGAGAAACTCGAGGAACATGATAGCAGAGATAAAAATACAACTAAAGTTACGCAAACGTATATCCCACGCAATGAGAAAGTTGACTTCTTTTCGTGAAGCATGAGTCACACAACTTCGCTTGCGTTATGATCCAAAAGAGTGTCCCGTTCATGTTCGTCAATTTTCCATTCAACAAAGTGTCGTTTTATCATCAAAAGAAATCCCTTTCCACCAATCCTACGTAAATCATTGTATTTTTCCCAGAACGCATGTAATCCTTCGTGGTGGCGGCTACACTTTTTCTTCTTTGTCACTATTACTCGTTAGATAGTCGAAACTTCTATCTATTCTGTTCCTACTGCGTGTACAAGGTCGAATTGAATGGTTCATTTAAGGATCCGAAATGCGTATATCGTCGTATTGGTCAGTCGACCATCACAAATTGCGAAGACTTTTTCTTCCAGCAATCGAAAAAACTTCACACATCCTCCCATAAGTAAACATTGATTAAATTGCGTCAGTCTTTGTTCAAGAATTAACTAGGGAGACGGAAGAATCCTGCATTAAAAGTAGGCTCATGGCTGACACGTACTTTTTTTTCCGAGATCTATCATTGGGCGTTAAACGAACGAAAATAAATGTGGATATCTACGTTGTATAATTTCATCGCCATTTTGAATTCGTGCAAAGGAAGAAACAGTAGCCGTACGCTCACCCAGGATTATCGGCAAAACTGCTATATTTTCGAGACTTTGGCCACTTACCAAGCGACATGTTCACTTTCGCGTCAATCTCAGACATTTTTTCGTTTTGTTTTCTGTCTTTCTTTTTTTTTATCGCGAAATACACGAGGACCGCGAATAAATCACTCGAATTATCTCCGTAACGTCACCACTGAACATACGCAAGAACACCACACGACGTACCAATCGCGAATGAACGTAAATGGCCAGTCGCAGGAAGTCATCGCCATGCCAAACCGGAAATTGCCGCTTCTTTTCATATAGCAGTTCGATACTATTGTGCCGCGAAAATTTTGAATTAACAAGAACACAGATTTTTGTAATTATATTGAATATAATTTTATTTTCTTGATATTTAGATGTAACTCAGTACTTAGTCTATAAATTTATGATTTAGATAATACATTAAGCTATGTACACTAATAAATATCATTTTCTGTGTTATTTAAATATAAATAAACCAATATGTCGTGGGTGCATTCGCTAAATATATGTATTTACGTACATAACCTTCGTTAGTAATTAATTGATATACTCATTTATCATACATAAACCTTTTTATTAACAAAAACATTTTATAATTATACTTACAATATCACGTATTTAGTGGCAATTTATATTAAATGTTTTAATATACTAATGGTTAAAATACATTTATGTATACATTTCTGTGTTACTGTAAAAGTTTAAACAATAAACCTGAAAATGGATGAAATAATAATACGTAAAGCGAAACGTGAAGATTGCAGAGCTATTAAAAATCTAATACAGGTAACTATAACATGAAACTATTTATTTCCAATTTGCCATAATGAATTATAAAGATGATACTTTTATCTTATTGTTACATTCTTTTAGGAATTAGCTGACTGTGAGCGTATGCCAAATGGACCAAAAATTGATCATACTGGTAAAAATTTACATCATTTAAATATATCACTTAGTATAAATTATTTCTTGTTAAGAATGTTAATTTAATACACATATACAATATTTATAGTTTTAGAAACAGATGGATTTGATACAGAACATCCCTTGTTTATATGCTATGTAGCAGAGATTGATAAAAATGTAATAGGATATGCAATTTCATACTACACGTATTCAACATGGTGTGGGAAAGCCATGTATTTAGAAGATATATATGTAACACCTAAATATCGAGGGAAACATATTGGTAGTAAATTATTAAAAGCTGTTGCTAAAGTATGTTCTCTACAATATATAAATATTAAAATTAAATGTCTAATAATATTAGAGAATATAGTTCTTATGTATTTTGCAGGAAGCAACAGACAGTAATTGCTGCAGATTAGATTTTTCAGTTCTTGAGTGGAACCCTGCACAAGATTTTTATAAAAGCAAGGGAGCAGCTAATTTGACAATAGAAGAAGGATGGCATCATTACCGTTTTTCCGATAAAACTTTAAAAATTTTAGCTACAAATGCATAAATATTATTGTTGTACAAATAAAATTATTTTCATAACAAATTGCAAGTTTTGTTTTAATATATTTTATATGTGGTAACCCTGTATGTATTCAATTGTTAAGAAACAGTAGAAATAAAGAAGATTTCAAAGGTTTTATTAAGATAAATGATTACAAGGATAAGTAACTAATAGTTTAAACAGAAAAATGGATGAAAAGAAGGTAAAATTATATTTTAGTTTTGGTTCATCATTTTTATGGAAAATAAGACTGATATTATTGATATATAATTTAGCAATTCATCTTGTATTACTCTAATTACAGTTTTCATATTTATTTTCTTCCACTGAACCATTGCTTACACCAAATGTATCTGGTAGAATTTTCATCCCAGAAGAACAATTACAAAAACATTATGTTGAAATTGTTGATGATGATGGTTTAAATTTGTTATCACATAGTGACATGAGCTGGGGATCTTTGGAAGATAGATATGTGCCATTTGAAATTCAGTCTGAAGAAGATTCCTCATCAATTACTTCAACTTCTTCTACTTCAAGTGTAACATTTATTAAATATGATTTTAATCTCATTTTATAACATAATTAAATATTTTTAATTTATTTGTTTCTGCAGTCTAATCTTTCATTTTCATTACTTGATCAAGTGCCACTTTCAATTGATCATGATATATTAGAATGTGCAACTTCAAGCAGTTGGAGTAGTTATGCTTTAGATATCAATTTGTGGAATGATGATAGAGCACCTGTTGTGAAATTAAGACACCTTAAAGAGATGTTATTTGATGATTTAGAATTTTGGGGCCTTTTTACAGATAGATTAATAGGAGTTGGAAAGTCATTTTTAACTAAATCACCTGAAAATGGTCTTTATATTCTAAGTAAATGTATTATGAGAAATATGGTGCGTTATTTTATATAAAAAAAAACATTGTTTTATTAAACAAACGTTATGAAAACATTTTTTTTACAGTCACTTTCAAATATTTCCCTATTAAAACATCATCGTTACTTACAATATATTGACCTTGCATACAATTATATTTCAAATTTATCACCTCTTGAAGGGATTCCCTACCTAATTTATTTAAATGTATCACATAATAGATTGGAAACTATTCTAAACTTTTCACCTCCTTGGTATTTAACATATGTAAATCTATCATATAATTACATATCAAATATGTGTGATATCAGTGACTTCTGGAGTATTGTTCATTTAGATTTATCACACAATGCAATTGAAAATATTTCTGGATTACAAAGTTTGAAGTTAGTATATTTCTTTGTACAATAGAATAAAGGAATGACTAAATTTATGTACTATATATTATATAATTAGGTACTTGAAGTATTTAAATTTATCATATAATTTAATTGAACATATTGAAAATTTGGATAAATTAAATATTCAAGAATTAAATTTAGAAGGTAATTGTATATTGTTTTAAGGTAACAGTCTTCATATAATTATAAATAAATTATAACTAATAATTAATGAGATAATTGAAATTTAAGAGTTTTGATTTGAAAGTTTAGGATGCATATAGTTTACGTGTGATAGATTTAAAGTTTAATAGAATCAATGATTTATTGGAATTATCAAACATCAAAGGTTTAATACATGAAATAGACCTTAGAGGTAATGGTTGTACAAAATGGCCCAATTATAAATCTGTACTCTTATTTTCCATGCCAAGCATATGTATTATTGATGGAATTGATGTATCTACTTCAGAAAAAGTATGTTATCAAAAATTAAAAATGACTGACTTAAGATACTAAACAATTTATGTAAACAGATTGCTGCTGTAACTTTATTTGCATCGCCAGTAAATTTAACAGCTGCTCGTACTATCACAAAACTTACTTTGTTAGAACAATTGAGCACACCTAAGATTGATTTACATGTTAGACCATATGATGAAACAAGCCCACCTTTGATAGTACTTACAGGCCCAAGTGCAGTGAAAAAATTATCCTTGGCTCTTCAGATTGCTCAAACATTACCAAAAAAAGTAATATTATAATTATTTCCTAACTCATTGAATTTAATTATTAATTTTTCATAGGTAAAATATTGTCAATGGTATACAACAAAAGAATCAGAACCCAATGAAACTGATTTTGAACCCTATATTTTTGTAAATAGAGAAGAATTTAATGATATGTCTCGCCATGGAGAATTTTTAGCAATTCAAGAAAGACTAGGAAATAGTTATGGATTTCGTTAGTTAGATATATAAAGTTTTCTGCAGCAATATTTCTTGAAATGCTTATTGATTATTTGTATTTATTTAGATCATAATCAAATTACTTCCTTAATATTGGAAAACAAAATTGGTATCACACAAGCAGACTTGCATGCAGCCATTCAAATAATTAAACGGTATTCTAATAGTAAAGCAGTTCTTGTGCTTACAAAAAGTGAACAAATTCATCGCGAGCGAGTGCAAGAAAAGTTTTACGTTTATACATATACGAAAAATAGCAAAAAATATGTTACAGAAAGTGAATTAAATTTTATTAAAGAAATTTTAAACGACGTATGAAAAAGTTTATATTTTATTTATTGTAATAATCATGGTAATATAACAATTGTTAGTAACACTTGATTATAGATTATAGAAAATGTTCAAACGTCTTCAATTGATGTGTTGGGTAAACAACATGATAATGCAACAATTGATATTGCACTTGAAAATAAAACATTATTTGATATTAAAACAGACAAAAGTGTAACAGAAATAGAGAAAGAAATATCAGATAACAAGTTTCAAAAACAAAAAATTAATTTACATACAAAAGATTATAGTACATTACAGGACCATAAAGGACTAAGAGTATTGAGTTTATGTAACATATAAAATATTAAGTACGTAATAGTAAATAATTGAGACTATTTACAGGTAATTTTAGATGAACATGCAAATATTATAATTGAGGATGAGCATTTGAAACGTAAAAGACATCAAGAAAAACTTCTACAACGTCGAGATACATTAGTGCGAGGAGCGGATTTTCCACTTATAGAAGAACTTAGTGAATCGGTATCTAGCGAAGAAATTTTAACAAAAAAAGTTGGTATTAAACAATTAATTTTCCGTTTCTATTGTTACTGATGCTATTTCTAGTCTATACATAAAATTACACAAATAAAACAATGCAAATTTACAATTTATTTTAAGTCAGAAGCAAAACAACCAGAACATATGAAAGATTTTTATACAGAAGTCATAATAAAATCAAGAAAAATATACTTAGATCAACATATGAATAAGCCAGGATTTTTTTCTTTAGTGGTAACATTTTTAAATGTTAAAAGTAAATGCAGAATATGAAATTCATAATTCTTATTCAATATAATGTTTTATTATTATTTTGCAGGTACTAACAGATAACTATTTTAAAGCATTTAACAAATTGATTAATTTTATTTATGAATTATATATAAATTATCCACTTGAGAAACCAAAATTTTCATCTGAACTTAATCATTTCTCTGATGTTGCTGTTCCAACAATGGTTAATTCTGTTGTTGATGAAATGATACAGTAAGTATTCATTTATTTCATATTGGTTATTATATTAAAGATTTTTTTATAAACAAATATGTAGATCTTTATCAACATCAATATTACAAAGAAAAACCTTGTTAAGAATGTATGGTGTTACTTCATGGAAAGAATTAGTTCCTAATCAAAGGATAGAAAATTCAATTAATATTGCTGATTAAATATGAGGTAAATGTTCAATTACAAAAGTATCTAAC
>NW_017100399.1:835028-842514 GCF_001263275.1 Habropoda laboriosa | reverse complement strand
ATAAATGATAAAAAATAATTTATTTTATTCAAAATATTTTTTAAAAGAGCTAAGAAAACATGATTCTTTAAAAAATTAATATTTCAATATTTAGTCACATATGTATTTTATCAATAGAAGAAAGATTGTTGCTTAAAAGTGATGCATCTGATGGTTCTATAATTACTTGCAAATTTGTATTATAATTTGTACTTCCTAAGGATATTTTTTGGTCACTAAATGTAACTGCAAAAGAGTTTTCATCAATTTCAGGTAAAGGATTCTGTAAAAGCACAAATCTTGCTTGATTATCAATAATATCAAGTTTAGAGCGATTCATTTGAATCCACGTTTGTTGCAGTACACAATGTTCAGAATCTACTTTTTTTGATAACTCTTGAGTTTCTGTTTCAACTTGAAGAACTGTACATTGTGACTTTTTGAGATCAGATTCATTATTTGTACTATGATGCTTCATATGATCATTCAAATTTTGCTTCTGTTTAAATACTACATTACAATGATTACATCTGAAAATGTAGAAGTTAGAATAAATATCCAAATGAAGTTAGAAATTTTTAAATATACTTACTGGTATTTCATTTCTTTAGTTTTCTTGGTTTTGCTTTCAAGTGGATCATGAATTTTTTGATGAGCAAATAGATTATATCGTTCCGCAAAACGTTTTCCACATACTGTACAACTAAATGGTTTTTCACCTGTATGAACTCGCATATGCCTTTTTAAATGAGATGTTGAAAGCAAAGATAAATCACACATCTGAAACACAGGAATACTTAAATATGTATCAAGTGTATAAAAATGTTCATATACTATTAAGTACTTACATGACACTTATAAGATTTTTGTCCAGTATGTGATAATCTGTGCATATTGTATGATGTATGGTGTATAAACCTTTTGCCACATAATTCACATTGGTAGGGCATTTCACCAGTATGCATTGGTAAATGTCTCATAAGTGCCCCTTTTTGTGTAAAGCACTTATTGCAAAAATTGCATTGAAATGGATTTATTCCATTATGCATTCCAACATGTATTTCTAATGCATGCTTATGCTTATATGCCTGACCACATTTTTCACACATGTATGGCCTTAATGATGAATGAGTTTTTATGTGTGTTTTTAACTCAGCTGATGTTCTCCATCTTTTATCACAAGTAGGACAAGAATATTTCAATGGTTTTAAATCATATTTAGATATCTTTCCTGATTTTAAAGGTATTTTTATCTCATCAACTTGTGTCACTATATACATAATGGTTTAAAAAAGTAGGAAATTAATTTACATTTTGAAATTTAATTTACCAACAATAAAAAGAACAAAATTCAATCACCTGTTGTGTTTTCAGTATTTTCTTTTACTTCTGTAATATTTTCATTTACTTCTTTCCACTTGAAATCAGCATTTGATACTTGCAAACCATTATCAGAAAATATGGAATCTGTTGTTATGGACTTCTTTGGTTCATTTTTTTCACATGTTATTAGTGAAAGAAAATTATTTTCCTCAACATGCATTTTCAGTGCATGCAAGTTTGCTAAACAAATATCAGTTTCATGTTTACAAATAAACATTATATTAATTTGTTGATTTGAATACTGTTTTTATTATTTGAACTTTACCTTGTGAAGTATTAATATTGTACACAGTATTGTCATTAATTAATGCTATTGAATTATGAAGTACATCATTTTTAAAAATTTCATCCTTTTTTATATTAATATGAGTATTATTATAATCAAATGATTTTATATTATCTACTTCATTGCAATCAGTTGTTTTCTTCTTGAAATGTTTCTTTAATTCTGCATTAATTTTATTGTTACTGACAAAATCTATATTTGGAATATTTATATTTTGGTTTACTACATTATTTTGAACACATTGTTGTTGCACTACTTCCTCAATTTGAAATGTTTGCAAATTTGATCCTCCCTTTAAATTTTCATCACCATTACTTAATTTTTTTTCTTCTAATATTATATTTGTACACAGATTCAATTTTGTATCATTGTTTATTGATTGTTTAATACTTTTTCTTCTTTCAGTAGCACGATATATTTTTAAAATTTCACAACGTATATTTAAAACAGTTTTTTGTGCTTGTTCTAACATTTGAAACAAATTGTAGCATTGTGAACAAATGTAAGGATTCTGTAATTCAGAAGTAGCAATGCGAAGTACACGTGATACAAAATTTATCAACATTTCCTCATGTCTAGGAAAAGATGTAGAAAATATATTTACGCAGGATGAAACATCAAGATTTATATTGCATATTAAACAATGTATATTAGACATTGGCATCATTTTGTTTTCTCATTAGAACTTCGTATAAATTTTTAAGTGATTACTTAAGTTGTGGTTAATAATATTCACTATTACTTTATAATAAATAACAACCATAAATGTGACCATTTTGTACGACAATCGTAAATTATTCTTTGACAGAGCATCTCAGATATAACCTCCATTTTACTTGGCAGCATAACATATCGACAGTAATTTTATATTTGGAGTAATTTTGAAACAATCCATTGTGCCACAAAAAGAACGAAGAACTGATCAAATATATTTAATATTTGTTTAAATACAAATTATTAAATATAAATGATTAAATACAATCTCTTAGATAGCTCAATACGTGTACCGTATAATACAAATTATTACATGTATGTATATATAATTTCATTGAATTTTTTTGAATATTTGGTAAAATAATGTTTTAAAGTGAATTGTTTATAATTTTTGTTGTAAACGTAGATATTACTTATATGGTGAAATTGCGGAAGATTGCGTATTCCTTAATGTATACACATGACAGTTTAATACATTTCTAATAGTCTGCAATCTCGACACTATTTTCGTACAATTTACGAAGTGTCAAATATGTAAAATGTGTGTAAGTGTGTAGATGTGTGTAAATGTGTGCCACTTGCTTCAAAGCACTAGGTACAAAACCAATGTTTTCATTTAGCAAGATACCAGTAATTAATACAGAATAATTACTCATATCCTTATGTTAAAAAGATTAAAAAATTAATATTTAGGATATATATAGGATGTACTGTGATTTTATTACTGTAATGCAATAAAATTTTTGGACATAAAAAACATTCTTTTTATTTAATTTATGAGTAAAAATCGTGTACAATACATAAAATACTGACTCATTATGATTACTTCTTTGGTCCTTGAGACTAGATTAAGGTAGATAAATAAATATTATTACATAGTAACATTACAATTACTATTACAATAATATCTCATGCTAAAAGCTATTAGCCTTGACACTTTTTTCATTAAAGAGAAAATATACTTGTGTAACTGAAGTTATTTGTAAATTGAAATTGCAATACTATGTTTAAAATAATTTAATTATACAAATACTAATCTATGGTTATTATAACTTTAAGATTTTATCTATATCAGAATCTAAATCCGATATTTCTGATATAGATTCGGCACGCAAAGTTTCAGATATTTTATCTTTTAAATTTCGTGGTGCTGGTTGTGGTAACAAATCGTTCGGTTTTTTAAAATTTGATATTGACGCATGAATTGGACTTTCTAAAAGAGAACTTATACTAGTAGAATTTAATTGTTCATTGCTCTTATTGTGATTTTCTTTATTTTGTACAAATGTTGAAGTAAATATTGTTTCAACCGATCCTACAGGTTTCTGTCTCACCATATTTAGCTACAATAAAATGTGTAATAATTAGAATCATCAGATGCTAAATAAATTTTATGATATCCTACCTGTGCTTCAAGTTTTCTTGATATTTCTGCAATTTTATCACTTTGTGATGTTTTTAGTACAATATTATTTGAACTTTTGTAATCTTGTTCAGATAAATATTTTCCCTCATCAGAAATACTAAATATAAATATAATTTCAAATTAAAATTTAGTTTTACAAACATTAGTAATATTTTTAACATGAAATGTAGATAATTTATACACCTGGAAATATTCCAATTACTTTCATTTAATCCTTCCTTCTGTATATCTTCATCAGATGATGATTCTTTGCTTTTTTCATTTGTTAAATCAAAAATAACTTTCTTTTTTGTCAAGCTACTTGTTGAACCAGTTGCAGATTTTAGAACACTTTTGTTATGTTTTGGAGATATTAAAATATCTTGTAAGTCCTGTTGCATATTTGAATTACTTACATTACCATTCTGAACGGATTTACTATCCAATACACACTTATTATTTGATGTTATTTTGAGTGGTTCAGAATTGAATAAAGATTCCATCTTATTTAAAGAATCTTTTCTTATTAAAGACTCTTGTGACTGTACTGTATATTGTACATCTTCTAAAGATTTTACTGGATTTGGAGCAATTTGTATTAATCTCTCTATCCTTTTGTAATTTGCAGATTTTGTAGGTCTTATAAGTGTTGATTCATTTTCAATTACATTTTTATTATGATTAGTTTCTGGTATAGAATGAAATCTATTTGGTGGTATAACTTGTAATGTAGAAATGTGATCTCCTAGAAATAAAACGTAATTGTAATTTATTCACAAAACTTAAGTTAAATTAATATGTAAAAACAATAATTACCAGAATCCTTTTGATCACTACGCACTTTTATCGTCGTTGATTTAATATTGGTTATAACTTTATTTGATGGTGATTTTTTTAGGTGTTTAAAATTTTCTGTTCCCTTTCCCTTCTTAGATATTTTGTTGAGAACTTCTTCAATTATTTTTAACTTAATCTGATGATACTTTGGTGATTTCTGTCAAGAATTGGTTAAATTTAAAATGCTTAAAAATGTTTAATGACATTGTCAAGCTTCTATTTCTACTTTTCTTACCTTTGCAACTAATTTTTGATGATGTTTTAAAATATCCATTTTTTGTTTAAAAGTTGCTTTAGGTATTCCTTGCCATTCTGGATCTATTCCTAAATCTTTCAATTTCTGTTCAAATGCATCTATTAAACTTATCTCTAGTTGTTTATAAGATGAATTCGTTTCTGTTATTTTTCTAGATTTTAAGGAAAGTGATGAGTGTATTTTATATTCATGCAATGAAGAATTATTGTGAATTGTAGTGACGCTGTCTGTATTTGAATCAGAAATAGATAGTTCTGAACTTGTTGCAGAACACGGAGTATCTTCTAAAGTTTCTAATTGTTTAGTATTTTTTATACTAGCTGAAAACTCATTAGACATATTTTTGTTAAATGCATCCTGTGACTTATTTATATCAGATTCCTTTATATCGATTTTTATGATTGAGTTTTCAGGGTGCTTACGTTTTATTTTATAATCATTTCCTTTCTGAGGTGTTGAATCCTCTGAAACTGAAATATCACTGGAACTGTAATATTTTAAATTTTTCTCTATACTTTTTACATGATCCAATTTTTCACTTTTTGCATTTTTGGTACTTGTTCCTTTAGTGCTGCTTTTATCTTCACGGATAATGGATTTATTTCTACAATCCGAAGTGTGTGCGGTTTTTGAAAATTTATTTTCCAATGTTAATGGAAATACTTTACTTAATAAACTTGAATTTATTATAGTGTCTCTTGTACTATTTTCAATAATAATTTGTTCCGTTTTTGCATCTACATGATCATTTTGTTTTTCCGAAATTTCATTGGTTTTATTTAACATTATAGATTCATTACTTGTTTTCAATAAATTGTTTTCTAAATTTTTATTTTTTTCATTTAATTGTGAAATATTTATTTCATGTGATAGAGAATGCAATTGTTTACTTTGTTCAATTAGAATATTTGACTGATTTGCTGTTTGCCGTTCTAAATCGCTAACTTTTGATTCATATTCAGCTTTCATATTATCAGCTGCTTTTTGTGTTAATTTTAGTTCTGTAGTGAGATTTTCAACATCTTTATGATGTTGGTTTTCTAAATGTTCTATCTTTGACTTCCAATAATTTTCCTGAGCATGTAATTTTGCATGCATATTCTCTATATCTGGTGTAAGCTATAAAAATAGAATAGATTTAAAAAATAAGATGAATTAATATACCTCAGTAACAAATTTTTTACATACTTTTTCAAATAGTTGATTTCTCAATTTTTGAAATTCTTTTTCTTGTTGATTTATTAACGTTTGAACATTTGTTTCGGATGTACGTTCGTACATAGTTTTTTCTTTTTGCCTTAAATTCTGTCAAAATAGTTATTTATTACTGTTCTTATTATTTAAATTATTAATTATAGTTCTCCAAATTTGTCTGCTTTATACATACATGTATTTCATCAAAGAGCATGGTTTTCAAAGTTCTTATTTCCTCTTGATATCCTTTATACTCTGGATGTTCTTCAGATTTATTATTATCATGTTTATAACTTTCAATCTCATTGTCAACTTGTCTTTTATCATAATTTAATGTTTTCTTCTCAGAAACTTTCTCAGACTCATTTCTTATCACTCTTTCTGTTTCATTCAATCTTTCCTTTAAATTTTTTATTTCATTGTGCAATCTTTCAGTTTCACTGCGATAATGCTCATGTATAGGAGAGGAAGGCATGTATAACTCTGTTGCATATGTATGACGACGTAAGATGTGTGCACTTACAAATACAGGAGATATAAAAGTTTTTGGGCAATGAGGGCACTGCATAAATAAGTTCAATTATTTCATTTGAATATTCAAAAAACTTTTTTGAATGAAAATTTCCATATTACAAAAATTTTATATTTTTTTAGTAAAGTTTTGATTATAATAAAACAATTTTTGTAATTGTATTACCTTATAAATTTCACCATTAGAGTCTGCAATTCTAGTTTCTATTAATTTACTCCTTTCTTTTGCTTTTTCTTTCATATGTTTTATTACCTCATCCAAGGTAGTTATTTGCTTTTTTAATTTAACATTTTCTTCTATCTTTAATTTCAGTTCATCTTTTAATATTATTACACTATGATCTAAATATTGCTTACAATATAATAAATATTCAACTGCTAACTGTGCAAGACGAAAGAGTTTTACAAAATTAGAATCCAAGATTTTAATGTCATATTCACTTTCTAAACAATAATCTATTACATTACTAATATTGTCATCAATGGAATGAAAATCTCTTTCTCTTATAATTCGATCTATGTCAATATTACCTAAAATAACAAAGAGTATTAAATCAACTTTAAGTACATTTATTTAAAAATTATACTTTAAATAAACTAATATTTAACGTATTTGTTATATTACATACTTATACGATTCCAATCTATTCGTACTCTGGATCTATGCATATTGAAATAAAATCCAGATTCTGTAGCTAATTTTGGAAAATCATGACACCATTTGGTGCTAATACGAAATGAAAATGCCATTATAGTATTTACAAATTTGTTTACACGTATTAATACATTATTTACAGTTGCAGTTTTGTGACTATTTTTTATTTAAAGATACAGAATTAAAAATTACAGTAAATGTGAACTGTATCTCTATTAACATTATTATTTTTCATTTATAAATAAT
>NW_017100399.1:818392-834794 GCF_001263275.1 Habropoda laboriosa | reverse complement strand
TGTTATGGAATATATTTAAAAAATGCAAATAAAAGAAATATTTTATGCGAAATATTTCTATACATTCTGAAATTCACGTGTTCGTTATAAAGAAATAATTTAATTTAATTAATCTTTTATATAGAGAACAATCTGATAAAGTTATAACTTTGAAGTACAGATTACTGATTGGCGAGTGAAAGAAAAATTGTATATATGATACAGTACATAATTGGTTGTTAGCTACATAAAAATGTCTGATAGGTTCGTTCAGCTTCGTTTAGTGTTCTTGGTTTTCTATGTGCTTCGTGATCACGCTTCCCCCCGACCGGTACCACCATCTTGTTTGTTTCATCAATAGAGAGAGTATAAGACTTAAAGACGATTAAAATTTTTTTAAAGTGTTTTTGTTTGTCTCTTGTATACAATACACTATAACAGAAACTGTGAACATGTCCCACGGTGGCAGAAATGAATGTAGAATTTACGTGGGTAATTTACCGCCTGATATAAGAACGAAAGACATTCAAGACCTTTTCTATAAATTCGGTAAAGTTATCTTTGTTGATTTAAAAAATCGTAGAGGACCACCGTTCGCTTTTGTCGAATTTGACGATCCAAGGTATGTTCCATAAGTTACAGTTGCATTCAAATTTTTTACTTTTAAAATGTATTGTACACATTAAACACTACATTTATGTTTCCACGATATTTCTTTTTATTAAGTGTGAAATTATACTTAATGTAATCACATAAGTGTAATTTTATTGCATTAAAATTATTAATGTCTCATTCAATAATTTGTTATTTCTTATGTACAGGAGTTAATTTTAGCTCAATTTAATGTTATGTAAAAGTTACACAAGATCTGTAAGTAATATAAGGACTATATTTTTCTTTTAGGGATGCAGAAGATGCAGTGCATGCAAGGGATGGATATGATTATGATGGTTATAGACTACGTGTTGAATTTCCAAGAGGTGGTGGACCTAGTAATAATTTCCGTGGTGGTCGAGGAGCAGGTGATAGTGGAAGAGGTGGTCGAGGTGAAATGAGTAATTCTCGAGGACGTGGACCACCTGCAAGAAGGTCTCAATATAGAGTTCTTGTTACTGGTTTACCTCCTTCTGGTAGTTGGCAAGATTTAAAGGATCACATGCGTGAAGCTGGTGATGTATGCTTTGCTGATGTTTATAAAGATGGCACTGGAGTTGTTGAATTCTTACGATATGAAGATATGAAGTATGCTGTGAAGAAGTTAGATGATTCAAGATTTAGGTCTCATGAGGTATGATACAAAATAATTTATTCCTTAAATTTTTCTATATGGGCATGTTATATAATTTTTTTTTGTTAATAGGGTGAAGTAGCTTATATTCGAGTGAAAGAAGATCATAGCAGTGGCGATAGGGGGCGCAGTGAAGATAGGGAGAGAGGTCGAAGTCATTCACGAAGCTATAGTCCACGACGTCGTGGTTCACCTACTTATTCACCATTGCGACGTAATTACTCGCGATCAAGATCTCGCTCCAGATCTCGTTCATACGACTAGTGTGTACGTATATGTTTCACATGGTAATATAAGTAAAGGCTTATCAATATTTGCTTTACCATGTTTCATTATTACTGATTTGAATTTCACTTAAAGACACCTTCCAATCCAAACCAATTTTGTACAAATTATAAAATTATTTCCTCATTGCTTGAATTTAATAATTGTATTGTACCTAATGTATAGTTAGAGCACGGTTCATTTTACATATACTAAAATTGTTTTATCAAGAATTTTGTCATTTTTCGTTTAAATATTTTTGAATTATGTCTGTTACAAATTAATTTGAATATATTTTATAAATCCATATTTAGAATTAATTATCTAAATAAACCCGAAATAGCAGTTACATATTTCAATAGTAAATAATTGGCATAAAGTTTTATTGTCTTAATTTTTTTGTCTCGATAACGGGAATCGTGCTCATATTAATTGCATACTATTGTTGAATATATACTGGTTAGAGTTACTTTTATGTTTAAAAATACATTCCTTTATATTTTGCAATTCGTTTTGACACTACAACTATATTTAAAATGTGTAACAATTTTGAAGTATTACAAATGAGAATCTAAAATGAAGTGACTAATATGATTTCAGTGATTTAATTAATGTTCACACAGGTAAATAGTATTTGTCGTATATATGCCAATATTATGCATGATCAGTGTGAATGTTCTCATTTGCAGACTTAGAATGTGATCATTCTCATTGAACTGCATAATATTACAATTGGTAATTTTACTTCAGTACTAAGTGCTTGATGTGAACACAGCCTTTGTCTTTTTACATTTATTTATTCACATTTGCAGTGATGAGAACAGCATATTTAAAGCATATTTAACATGAAATTTTTTTAAGCTTCTAATGCTAAATGCTAATCATATACATTTATAAAGCTAACATTTTTCTTGTTAACAGCTCAAAATTATTTTGCATATATTAAATAAAAATTAGTAATAACATTATAAGATAAGCATATGTTTTTAATGTGCATATGTGACATGCAAGATAAAAAACAGTATAACACATAATGAACATACTGTCTTAAATGTTCAGTTAAATAGATTTTTTCTCTATATTTATTTATTATAAAAATCACAAAGTTATTTTCTTTCACTGCATATAACTTTATCTATATTTACCATTCTGTAAAATTAAAAAATTGAGATTTTAAAACATTAGCTTAACTTTTGTATAAGCATAGTAAAATGTATAAGCATAGTATGCTATGGTATCATTGGATGTAAATTATTGCTGTTATTTTACCTAATGCAAAATATTACGAATACTTACAAAAATTAGTGCATGAATAAATACATCAAGGTTGTTTACACGGCTCATCGTCGTTTAAGTTATCACACAAATTTAAATACTTTTGTTTTGGCTATATAGTGATGACAATACAAAATACTATATGTGCTGAAAATATAACACTTAACACTTAGATAATGTAATACATCGATACCCATCAAATGATGGTACATATAGGGCATAATATTTGATAACTATAGGTAAAAGATTTATTTTTACTAGTAGATTAATATTCATATGACCAATTTGCTTTGAAAAAACTGATATAACTGTAATTTCTTATGCACTGACATTGTTTACTTGATACGATCACAGCTTAAAATACATCTCCTGTATTTGAGTGTTCTTTAACGACGATTATTGGGCCATTCTTTTGGTTTGATGAAAAACCATGTATTATGTATCACTTTAAAACGAAAAAAAAAAAAACATCTAATTCATATTGAAATTATTATTAAGGATATAATAATATGCTGTTACTATTATTTGGATGTCTGTGAAATATTGAAGTAAATTTTAAGTTATACACGACTTACCTTGAGAAATGTGTTTTTATGAATCAGATATCACTTGCAAATAATACTCTGCTACACATTTCTCGTCCAACGTTTTCCTTTTCAAAAAATATACAGACGAATTTTTTGAATTTTGCAACTTATGCCCAAAATATACTTTTCTAAATTCTTTGTCATAGAGTAAAAGTGTTGAAGGAAAACAATGATTTCGTGTATTCTTGAGCACATTATTATTGCAAATTGATCTTGTGATTTTGGTTCTTTTTACACCATTTACATACATCCAGTAAATGTAAGAAAAGTTCTAAATTTAAATTAAGCAGATACAAAATGTTTTTCTGTACAGTATTTGCTCAGTTTATAAGACGTGATATTTAAATACTATAAGTCACAAGGATTACATTTGCAGTGATAAATTTTATATATAACATTAATGCATATTGTATAAGGGACTAATGTATTTTTTCTTCTTTTGTATATTGGATTGGATTGTAACACAATGAATGAAAAACTGAAATCGACACGATCTTACTTCTTGGATGGATATAATACACATTCGCTTGACGGTGGGATGAGATGGAATGCGTTTTGGATGGATTTATGTATGGAGCATATATTATAAAAAAGGATTAAGAGAATGCAAAAATAATGAGGCATTAAGGATACTTTCAAGAGGAAATTCAGGATCAGGAATTCAGGAAAGGAATTGGATGAAAGACACAATCCGTTTCATTCAAGGATTCTCAATTAGCTGGATTTTCATCAGAAAACGTTGGCAAATCCATTACAAGGATTCAAAGCGATTATCCATATTTTTCTCTTTCGTATCGTTAAACAAGCATATAAAAATTATTTAATCGTGATATATAGCAGTGCTTTTGCGTTGACGGACTAAAGAAAAAAATATATACCGTAACTGAAAAACGCAGAACGAACATCTTCGACATATTTATGTGTTTATATAGATTTCTTGATCGTTTCAGTGTTTCGGATTTATTATATTCACGCGATTAATAGAGAAAGTGACTTTCGCGATTTTTATCTTTTACGTTTTTTTTTTTACACATTCAGAAAAGAAAAAAGAAACAAAAACTGGTAATGGAATGTCAACATTGTAACGTTTTATTTTACATATATGAAAGTACTCGCTTATAGTTTCGTATGTCAAATATTCGTAAGTCGAGAATTATTTTTATCTTTATCGAAATGATAACTTTGATTCTCGTCGTCAAACAGAAGTTCATAGATTGACCGGAAGTATCATACGTCTCATCCATCGACGCCGAGTGATCGATATTTCGCGAGAAAACAGAAAGGATATGCAAAACTGATGCCTGGTTCAACGCGAAGAAATCTGCTTGTTGAGAAATCTTCTTCATTTCTCGTTCGGCTCGTGCAATGTATAAGCATTAGCATTTTTAGGCAATATGATCGAACGGGTTTACTCCATGTTTAGCGTTCTTCAGGATCATGGAGAATGAACAGTGCTCCTCCAAGAGAAAACTGTCGCGTTGTTAAAATAATGTGTTTCCACGGGTTCGCTCTGCTCGAGATCGACGTTCGTCCGATTGCTCTTCACTCGGTCGTTTCGATCTTTGATCCGTACACGTTGATCCATCGTGACAGTGTGTACATATACTATATACATTTTTAATATACGTGTGCTGTATAGTATGAACTCACACTTCGTTCCTCGGGGACTCTGATGCGCGCGCAAGAGGATATTATTTTCATCTTGTAAACAAGGACTGGCTCTCCCTAGTTGTTGAGGATCTCACGGGACGGAATAAAAATGATAAAAACGGAAAGACAGGATTCGTCAGAGATACGTTGTGCGGGATTAGGATGCTGACAGGATAAAATTAGTGTTCATGATGGATATTTTGGATAACGGATAAATTGGCTGGAAATGTTCGACGGATTCTATAAATAAACGGATCACTTGGATCTTTTGATCGGACAAAGTATACTATACGCCGTGTTCATGCCGTGTGGATGGATTTGGATTATCGGAACTGTCGATCAATTATATAAACAGAAAGTAGAGCGTGGCTCTGCTAGTTCATGCTTCAAATAGGTTTCACGGATTTATCGCCTAGGTCGGATACGGGATTTGGACTCGCACTTGTCGGGATGAATACAGGAATAAAAAAATAGTCGGATATCATTTTTCGGATAACACGGATGGTCGAAAACGGATGATGCGATCGCACACACTCGCTGTAAGGTATTTGATCAAGTTTATATCTCTGACGTCCCTTCGATATTACACATTTTTTGCATGCATTCTTCTAAACGATACCAACAAGTCCTATGAAAGTCCAGAAAAAAAAAAGAAAAATCCATTTTTTGATTTTTCACACTTTTTTTCCGAAACTAACTTAAAACAAGTAACATATATAATGTTCGTCTGTCCGAGAGGTCTGTTTCAGTGTGTTTACATTAATCATTCATGATTTTTATGTTTATCTTATACATATATACTCATGCACATAAGTTCTTTCAACCCTGAAGTTTCTCTCATAGTTTTTTTGGCAGTGTGATTATCCACCTCCTAATAGTAACTATTAACCCTTCCTTGATAGTTGCCTAGTGTTCCTTTTAATTAGAACCCCTGGTATTATGTTTGTCACTCCTTAATGAAAAGAGAAATTTTATAGAACTCCTGATTGTCGATATCTGTTCAGGAAGCAGGAATAAAAAAGTTTGATTGTTTTTATCATTGGTACATTCTTGAATATAATCCTGAATTCCTTTCCTCAACTAATGTTTATTGTAAAACAAATATGGCTTTGTTATGATTATATCACTAATATCAATTGATTGTACAATCTTTTTCATGTATTTGTTCAAGAATACAAGAGAGAATTACGTGAGTATAGATTTACTCTCTTCTGTGAAAATTTCATTTTTTCTTTTTGTGATTTGAATAAAATATGATAATATTATATTGGAAGATTTATGATTAATCCAACATTATAATGAAATTTTTTTTGTAAAACGTGAACATTGCTATTATTTTTGTTTATCTAAATATTTGTAATACTTTATTTTATAATATTCCGTTCGTTCAAATTTTATTTACGAAGTATTTGTAATACGGCTCTCAAGAAAAACGTGTTCTGATGGCCGAGGTAACGAAGAATGAAATTTTGGGTGAGTAATATGAAAAAAAGAAGAGAACATAATACTATTAATCTTCTGTTATTAGTTCTGTTCAGATGATCCATCGGATCAAGAGAAGAATAAGCCTCCAGTACTATGGGATTTGTAGTTGATTAACGGAGCGATCGTTTTCGTAAGACCAGTTTTACATAATATTATTACAATTACTTTAATGTTTGTCACAAACATCCTATATGTCCGTATAAACAATTTTATTATAAGCGTTTTCTTTGTTATCATGTGGCTTTGTTGCGCGATCTATATATCGGTTCTTTTCTGAATCGTTTGTAACGAGTCTCTTTGTTAAAATAAAACATTGAATTGTTTAAATAATAACTGTTTGGTGTAGTGCAAAATATTTATTTCGTATATTTACAAACGTCGAAATCATGTTTTATGTTAAACGGTTAGCAAAATAACGAACAATATACGATCGACATCTTTTACATCATTTCGCGAATTGGTGTTACCACCAAGTCTTTGATCAAAACAGTGTCAGGAGTTTGCAGCGCGAAGAGAATACAATCAGACACGTCTTTGGGTTTCAAAGCCAAGTGAGGATTCTCCTTCAACCACTGAGCAGTCATCTCAGTCTCCACCAAGCCAGGAGAGATTGACTGTATATGGAAAGATGCACAAATTAATTATCAAGAATAAAATTTCGTTGTTACAATTGCTTGTTAGAACTTATAATCAGGGAGGTAAAAGTAAACCTGGTTGATAACTCACAATAACTTTGATGTTGGATTCAAGTTGGGCCAATTCATATCTGAGGCATTTTGTCAAGGCAGTCAATGCAAATTTGCTAGAGATGTAAGCTGGGGATACTGGACGATCACACGAGATTGGTACCTGCAGTCCACAGACATCATTGATGTTCACAATCACACCATTGTCAATTCCTGAAGAGCAGAACAGTAAGAGAGTATAACAAGCTTGAACCTTGAACATGGAACTGTAATTCTTTCAATATTTCTGAATTATAGAAGACACTTACCCTTCTTCTTCATCAGCTTCAAGACCTCCTTGGTCATGCAGGTCAATCCAAGGAAGTTCACGTCGAAGATCTTCTTCCAGTCTTCCATTTCACCGGTTTGCAATGTGATGTCGATGTTAATGGCAGCGTTGTTGATGAGAATGTCGACACTTCCCAGGTTCTTCTCAATCCATTCCAAGACGCGCAGAATGTCGGTTTGGTTGGAGAGATCGCATTGAAGGGGGAATAATTTTCCTGGTTTTGACTTCAATTCCTCAGCAAGTGCCTGTTTTGAAGATGCAGAATAAACGGAGTTTGAAGTTTTCTCTTCATACAAAATTAATCAACAATGTCTGTTAATGAAGAAACGATGATAACTTCTTGTCTTTATAGAATAAAATAAGGATATAGAACAAGTAAAGTTTCTTCAGATCTATTGAGTAGATGACTATGAAATTTATTTTGTAATTCATGTGCAGGGTAACATAGCTATGAATGAAGAAATGGTGATGAGCTTTGCAAGAGGAAGTAGATTGTTTATTATGAGATTGAAGAAGTTCTACTGCTTATTATTTATTAATAGTTTAAGGAAATATTCTTAGTAAATGTACCTTTATTTTGTCAACGCGGCGAGCAATGCCAACAACTTTCATGCCTTTGCCAACTAAACATTCTGTCAAGCACTTGCCAATGCCAGAGTTGGCACCGGTGATGAGAGCAACTTTGTCGGACCAGCGTTCCATGATGGCGTGTTAGATTTGTTTCTTTTGTTTATGATCACACAAGAAAGAACCGTGGAACTGAAACCACAAAATGTGTCTGCATTTAGGGGCACCGGCGACCGCTTTTATACCGGAGAAAAATTGTGGCCCAAGATTACCGAGGTCGCGTTAATCTTCAGATACGAAGATACTTCAACCACTTTGCCCAAGATTTTTGCACGGCTATGCTTGTATTTACATTCAAAACGATATTGTATTATTTACAGGGATAAATCATGTGACGTGCTGATACTACCACAAGACTGGACACGGCTTGTTTGTTTCAGAATGAATGTATTTTTGTATGATACTAAAATAACAGCTTTGAGAAAAACTGTGTAATATTCTGTAGTATTTTCTGGTACAGATGATTATGAAATGGGATAATTCTATATCTTGTAATTGTTGAATAATTGGGAAAGTGAGGTTAACACTATGTTTTATCATATGGGCAATATTTTCAGAGATATAAAAATGTATATTTTGTTTCTTTCATTTAATTACATAATTATGAGGGTGATAGGATAAAATGACAATAAATTTTGTAAAGGATGTTCTATTTGAAGTTAAGATTAAATAGTATTGAATAACAAATTCATGAATCTTGGCGTGGATATCCAGCATCAACGTTTAATGCAATTTTCTTTATAAAGATAGCATGCAAATAATTCAATTAGATTCTATTTCTAAAAAAAAATATATGTATACATATGAACGTTTCTTAAAATACGTGCCATATGTTTACTACAAGAGCAATGATAAAAAGAAGATACAGGTGGTATCTTCTTGGAGAGTAACATTTTGCAAATATTGCGTCAGAAGTTTATTTTTAACGTAGCTGCATTTTGTGAGTTAAACTTAGGTGATTTATTACCCCCGAAATAACAATTTCGATTATCGAAGTGTTTGAAATCTCCCCTTACACAAATTTCCGCAAAATACATTAAAATACGTGTAAGAAAAGACCGTTAGGAAAATTGCATAAGGATTTTTAAAGATCGAGGTAATTTTCGTTTCGGTGCGAATCGATCGATAATTCTTTCGATATCGGTATCACCGTACAAGGTTTGATGCAGATCCATGTTTAGTTCGCGAATGAATCTCAGACTATCAGCTGTTGTTTCGCAGCACTGTTTATTCTTCGTTTTCTGCTTCTTTTCAGCCTGGAATAAGCCTCGAGCTTTATTGAGAAGGGCACGACCACGTTGTAAACGTAATTCGTGTAATGGTATTTGATCTTCGTTAAAAATTTGAAGTGCCTGGTTAGCTATTTCGATTGCACGTTTCGAGTAACCCTCGTCTGCCGCAATTTCCGCTCGATCGTTCAAAATGTCGATTATCCGTTGTGCTAGATCGATAGTCTTTCGAGAAATTGGTGTGCCCGATTCGCGCATTCTTTCGCGACATTTGAGGTACGATTTCAATGCTAAATCAACGTCTTTGTGTTTGAGAAAATAGTCGCCAAGCAATATGTACGATTCCACGCAGTACTTAACAAGATTACTTCTATAAACAATTCGTACAGCTGCCTCAAGTTTATCTTGAATCATGCACTTCATTGCCATGTCATACCTGTGAACGAAGTGCTCGAAAGTTTTTGGCGCGTAAACGTTCTACAGTCCAATGTATCGATATCGAGTTACGATCGATAATGCAGCAAGTTCAAGTTAGTTTCGTCGTTTCGTTCGAGTGAGTTAGTAGAGACGAATGTGTTCCTTTTTCGACAGTGTCAATTATGAATGAAATATGAAATATTCGCGGTGTCTTTTTGTGCTACGTTATTCGGAGGGATTGTTAAGGTAAGTTGATTAATAACGTACGTTTCAACGTTCGAATTCTTACCGTACCAGATACCATTGTTTGATCAACTGATTTCTCGTTTCACTGATTGAAAGCTTTCCCATGATCGATTTTTCTTTGTCCTTTGTGGGCTCGTGTAATTTGTAAAAATTGTCACTGAGACTTTGTAACCAGGAAGTTGCTTCTTCGTGGCGACCAGATAAGCGTAGGACTATCGTTTTCAATAATGTGAAACCTGGATTGTACGGATTGCAATCCAATGCTTTTTCAACTGTCACCAAAGCTTTGTCGTAACAATTGTGCATGCACCATATCACGGAATATGCCGACAATGAGTGACCAGTACTAAACACAACCTACATTTATAATATAATAAATGTTTAGGATTTGTGAAATTTTTAGGAAAGAGGTATAAAGTAATGGAATTTCAAGATTATATTCTCCGTCATTTAAATTTCAAACTTGACTCGCGTAGTGCATTGAAAATTTCAAAGAAATCTTCCATAAATAATTCACGCTGTCTCAAATTCTGAAGACAATTTGAACGTCTATCATTCAGTTTAGAATTGTAAGAACAATAACTAAAAAATTCACTATTCAAATACTGGCTGTTTGAAAAGTTACTATGCACGGAATATACGACAGACGAGAGCATAGGTTTCGATGTTAGTGTGTCCAACTTATGTCATGTTTGGACTCATTTTCATCGGGAGAACCTAGCCAATCCATTAGTACAATTTTCACAAAGACAAAATGAAAATGATAGAAATTGAAATTTTTTATTCGTTGCAGCACATACGGTATCATTTTCAAGTACTCCCTCTCGCTTACTTTCGCTACATCTATTTACTCTCTTCATCGATGTGTTCGAGCTCGAGGCGCCGAGTGGTGGGGGGAGAGTGGGGATAGTTCGTTTCAATTTAACCGAGTACGAGTGTACTCGCATGCTAACTTTCGGCACACTCTGTATATTTCAATGTACCAATATTCAAAGCAAATCCACCCTAGTGTGAATTATTCGAACCGTTTTCACCGGCTCGCCAGAGTCGGTGCAGGTTGCGGCTGTGTGCGGCTGTGGTCGCTGAGGAATTAGCGCGATTTGCGGTCGCCGTTCACGCTGCTCATTTTTGCCAGGCGAGCTGGAGATGCGGTTAGACGCGAAGCGTACCCGGCCAGGCCTAAATCCGGAGATCATCAGCAGTCGCGGAGCCACTTCCGTGGAACGAAGTCATTCTAACCCTTTGCCTGAATTTTTCAGTCTCGTAAACAAGAGAAGAAAGAAAAATGGAAATAGTGGAAACTTCTAAGGGTAAACCGTTGGTCCTTTACATGGGTTACCAGTTTCGCCAGTACAGGCGTAACGGAGAGGTGATTACGTGGCTCTGTTTAAACGAGAAGACCTCGAAATGCAAAGGAAGAATGGCCACCAGGAACGGGGAGATCCTGAAATTCGTGGAGCACGATTGCAAGCCAGATCTGGCGAAGTGCGAGGTGAAGAAGCACGTGGCTATAGCGAGGAAGAGGGCTAAAGAGGAAGTGTTGCCGATTGCTCAGATATACAAGGAGGAAGTGGGTCAGCTGGTGAACAGGGGATACGAGTTTATTACAGACGTGCCACCTTATTCGTCGGTGAAGAGCTCTTTGTACAGGCTGAGGCGTGGAAAACGAGGGGAGGTCGAGGAATCGAGTCGTAGATTAATGGATCTGATGGAGAAGGTTGATGGTTAGAGGAATAAAATTAGGGTTGCTGAAAATTGAAGGAGAATGAAGCTTGGACTGTAGTCATTTTGAAGAAAATCTTGAGAAGAGGAGGAAGAACACAAGCAGAAGAGTTTTGAAGAAAGATTGAAGACCTTGTAGTATTGAAAAATTATGTACATTTGTGTATAATTATGAAGAAAATCTTGAGGAGAGGAAGAATAATGCAAGCAGAAGAATTTTGAGGAAAAATGAAACAGCCTGTAGTGTTGAAATTGAAAATGTACATGACTGTACAGTGTTCAATTAATTGACAATTGTATTAAGATAGTTATTTGTGTTTTCATTAGCTTTAGAGATAAATTGTACGTGAATGTGCTGCAATGAATTTATTTTACTACTTGTTCTCTTTCTTTTCTTCAAATTCCATCAGCTACACCTAAACCTTAGTTTTTAATTCACACAATTAACAGTTAAGAGGGTACAAACTTGTAGTAATTCTTGAGCTTTCTCATTGTTCTTGTCGTAATGAAGAGCTTTCAGAAGCATATGCCTAGCAACGCTCATTTCTCTCAAATAAATCTTATATTCTGCGTGCACCGTCAATAAAACAGAGGTCCTCATTGGATCAGGGTCTGTTATAAATTCGTCCCAGTAACTTCGAAATGTTTTGTACTTGTACAATTTACGCAGAATTTCTAACAATTTATCCTGTTGATAATCGTAATTATCCCACAATTTTCTCGTCAAATAATCATCGTTAAGTGCGCCTACTTCTAGTTTCTGCAATCTCATTCCAGGCAATTTCAGTAAAAAGACACGTTCATAATCGCCAAGTGCTTCGATCAACAAATCTTGCTCGCAATACCAATCTGCCCTTTTCCTATAAGCCTCGATTAATTGTTTATTATACACAGCTTTCGTGTCTTTCCCCGATAATTTCGTATCGAATATCGCCATTGATTCTGCGTTCTCGTAGTTCTGCACGGCTTTCGTCCATTTTCCTTGAACGGAACAATCTTAAAATCATCACGAATCTTCTACGAGAAAATAAGGGAAAAATGGAGAGAAAAAAAGGAATTCTCGGGGTAAATAGTTGAAGCTTTTATTTCTTCAGTGAAATCATCGAGTAAAATCTCTCTGATCGTTCTAACCTCTAATATCGATTACGTTAATAAAATTAAAAGAATGTGTTTAAACTACTAAAATCCAAATTCTTCGATTTATTTATCATTTGCATCGGAACACTTTTAACGATACATTTGCAAACCTTGGCGCAGGTAGACATCGCCTTTCAACGCGTAAATCGGATGGAACATCGGATCGAGGAACAGTCCTTTATTAATTAAAACAGAAATTTTGTCCAATTCCTTCTCCTCTTTCATCAAATGATTCGCTTCTCTGTACAAACGTTTCGCCTCCCTTTGTTCCTGCCTCTTGTTCCGCGGTTTGTCGTAGTTCCATAATTTTCGCAGCTACTTCAATCGTTCGCATTTGACAAATTTTCAACGATCTCGTCGAATTCTCGAATTTTTTCAATTTTCCGAATATCACGAATTCAGGACCCTTTTTAACCCTTTCTCTCCGAGCAAATTTTCGCTGGTTTCGCACTTTGGGCGAGATATCTCGCGTGTCTTTTCACTGGGAATCCCAAAGAGTGGAATGGAGGAAAATTCGTTCGCGAGAAATCTCGTCCGAAGAGTGAAACGGATGAAAATTCGTTCGCGGGACGAAAGGGTTAATATTCAGAGGTTACAGAGGAGATGGAGAGACGCTTGTTCACCTTGATGGCCTCTTTGAAGGGGTTCTGGTAACGAACGTCAGAATGAGCGAATGCTTTCTTCTTTTCTGCCAGCTGGATTATCTCCATAACGAGGGAACGTCGCCAACAGCGATTATTTGAATAGAAAATGTGGCCGATAGGTTACGTCACGGAACGTCAGTTGTTTTTGTCGGCTATAATTGAGGAAGGAAAACACGCTGGGAGAATTGATAATCGACGCGCCTCTGAGAGCTTCCACGATTCTAATGCGTTTTTGTACACTGTCGGCTAAAAACGTTCCAAATTCAAGAATCTTAAAAAAAACTTCAGTAGTTTACCGAGAAAAGCCGGATGCACTTGAAAGAATTTTCAAAAATCTAAGGAAAAAATTGAGAATTTTATAAAAAGTCTAGGAAAAAGAAATTAGGAATTTTATAAGAAATCTAAGAAATGAAAATGGAGAATTTTATAAAAAGGCTAAGAAAAAGAAATTGAGAATTTTACAAAAAATCTAGGAAAAAGAATTGAGAACTTTACAAAAAGTCTAAGAAAAAGAAATTGAGAATTTTACAAGAAATCTAGGAAAAAAAAAAATTGAGAATTTTATAGAAAATCTAAGAAAAAGAATTGAGAATTTTACAAAAACTCTAAGAAAGAAAGATTGAAAATTTGATGAAAACGAATTTCAGCCTAAAATCTACTGCAATAAATTAAATTATTATTAAATACACCTGAAACGTTAATCTGGGATCGATAAGGTTGGAATTAGCAACACTCGTCCTGTAATATGGGTTACTTTCTTTACTGTAACAATAGTTTCTGCGATAATTAGTATAACGAGTAACTAATTCTAAGGACAGCGTGAACAGTTTTATGCACCATCACGCGAGTTCACTACCAAGACTCGCCAAGTGGTCGCAGAACGATGTCTTGAATCTGAAAGCACGAACGTGATTATTATTTAAGCGTAAGAAAAAAAGAAAAAAAAATGAAAAAAAACCAACGAAACTGAATTATCGAGCGTTTAATTTATACGTTTAACGTTTCACGGGTCAAGAAGGATGATCTCTATTTAATGTATTTTTCGAAGGTTCGTTACGTCGTTCTAGACTGTGGTTTATTGGTAATCAGAGAGTGTGATAATGGCGAACGATACGTACGACAACGTGAGGAGCGCTGGTCAAGATGTATACCGCGGCTGATGCGACATCTTCTGGGTCCAATGTGGGAAAAGACGCCAGTGCCTCCTCGGAATAAGTGCTGTAGGACACCATCAACTCCGTGGCTACTAATCCTGGACTAATTCCCTGCGCAGAGACCATTGAATAATTTCAAACTTTTTTAGAAATTACATTTCAACCAGCATTTTTCATCTGGTCGACTTTGACTATCTTTTTATTCAATTATACTGAGATTTGAAAAACATTCTTCTTACGAGAGAATTGTGTTGTTTAACTTTTTTAATTTGGCGAATTTTTATGGGTTTTTGAGAATTTGGAGTTTTTATTTTATTGCATTGTTTGAAAATTACTGAGATTGGCGAATCTGGGGATAAGAGGAATTTAAATTTGGTAAAGCGAGATAAATTGAGTATTTTTGATTTGATGCGTTATTTTAATAATTGTAAGGGGAGTAGCATGAAAATTATGGCTGTGGGTTTGTCAGATCTGAAAGAAGAGGAGTAGAATTTTATTAAAATTTTCATTACTTTTCTCTGTATTTTGATATTTCGGTAACTTGTCAAGCTTGTTTGGATTTTAATAAAAGTTAGAGGGTGTTGGGATAAATACCGTGACCCTAATCTTGGTTCCCGTGAGCTCATGTCGAAGAGTCTGGGCCAGAGCAACGATAGCTCTCTTCGAAGCTGGATAGACGGAGAATCCGGGTATAAAAGGCACTCGTTCACCTGCCAGGCTGTTCACGTTTATGATCACACCCTCTTCCCCTGTCTCTTTCATCGCGCGGACTGCTTCTTTTGTGCAAAGGCACAGTCCGAAAACGTTCACGTCGAAAACAGCGCGCCAATCTTCCAAATTGCCGTCTAAACATTTAACAGAGTCGCAAGAACAATGAATTTTCTTCTATTTGAGAATTTCTATTCGTTGGTTCTCCGTTAGTCGCGATAATTTTCGTAAATTTAAACAATTTTATTGTGTTAAATTCTGATAAATTAGAAAAATTTTATTAAATTAAACTTCGAAAGAAATTTCATTTTTAATTGAAAATCACAAAATTTGGTAAACAATATAAAGTGAAGATTCAGACGAGTTAGAATTTATCTCAGTACGTTCTGAGGCCTCGAAAAATATTTCATTTTTAGTTAAATTTCACAAAATTTGGTAAATAATATACAGCGAAGATTTAGACGAGTTAGAATTTATCTTAGTACGTTGTGAGTCTTCGAAAAAATTGAATTTAGTGGCATACAATTTGTGGCTTTTATTTTTCAGATTGTATTTGAGTTTAATAAAACGTAAGGTGTGAGAGATTTGATGATTTACCTATAAGAGAAGACTCTTTGGTCATTCCAGCGTTATTGACCAACACGTTCACCGGCCCCAGATTCTCTTGTACCCATGCGAAAGCTGATATTACGCTTTCTTCTTTGGAAACATCGCACTCGACGGCGTAAAGTTTCCCAGAGCATTCCTCCAGCCCCTGTTCCAGCTCTTTTATCTTTTCCACCCTTCTTGCGAGTCCCGCCACCACCATGCCTTACAAAAGTCAATTAGTTTCTTTGTTTAGTGATAAAATACTCTTCTGTCCAAGCTCTGTGCTTGAAATTTCAAAAATTTAGATTTCACGATTTTTTTTTTTTAAATTGAAACGATTTTTTTTTTCAATCTAAAGAACATTGCAATTGGAACCTTTCCTGATTTT
>NW_017100399.1:809431-818275 GCF_001263275.1 Habropoda laboriosa | reverse complement strand
CTGAATTCAAGTAAAGAAATAGCAGAATTCCAGCAATTTTTCTTTCATTCGAATTCAGAATTTCAATCTTCCCACATTTTCCGAATCAAGCAACAAAACTGCCACTCTTTCTCTCAAAATGTAAAATCAAAACAGAAATAGGCGCGATATCTAAAATTTCCGAAACTTTCAAAATTCCCAAGAAATTCCCCCGAAAAAACTCACCATGGCTGACCAATTGCTTAACGATCGCAGCCCCGATCCCAGCACTTGCACCCGTCACCACGGCCACCTTTCCTGCCCATCTGTCCATCCTCGCTATTTCACGTACGATTCGCGACTGGTGGACGCTGGTCCGGTAATAAGATCGCTTATAAGTCTAGAAATTGATAGGTAAAAAGTGACGGCGGTTAAAAATCTCGCGACTGGTTCGGTGGGAAACCCGATAGTCTCGTGGTAAACCCACACCTAGCCTTCGGTCCGATATGTCCTCGGCAATTAATGTTGTTTGCAAGATCTCTGACATCCTGTCTGCGATCTATTTCCATTTTCATACAGTCTTCCTTGCCGAGAAATAATTATAGACAACGTTCAATTACCAAACGAAAATAAAACATTCTACGCGTACATTCGATCCAATTTTTACTTATTATACTCCTTTCTTTTTTTTTTATCGAACTGTCTTTTTGTATATATTTCTGAACGATCTTTTGTTAGATTTCATTTACTGAAGATTAGCCAGTTGACGCGACTGCGTTGTACCTCTTTGCATAACTGCAGTGGTACACGTTACGTATGTTGCTTGTAGGGCGCTAATTGGGAAGCCCCTGTCGTATGTTTGCTACTTAGCTTCTACAGAATGGTTCAAAAATATCTCAACCCCTTGAACTCCTTTGTCGAGTGTGACTCGACGTCAGTTTTATTCATAGGTATGAATGAAGTAATTTTTGAACTATTATATTTTCCATTATTTTTTTTTTTGCCTGGATGAGCGATAGGTACACCTAACCTATATGACCCTTAATGCTATTTTCAGTATAATTAGTAGAAAAAGTTGTTCAAATTGATTCCTATCAGCCGAACGTCTTTTGAAATGCGTTGCAAATGAAATTCTTAAAATAATAGGGAGTTATTGGAAAGAAAATTTTTAAAAAAATTTCAAGTTCAATGGGTTAACACTTGTGCGAAGAGTTTGTGTATACACTACCGGCCAAAAGTTTGGAATCACCGAGCATTGCAGTTTACACAAAAATTTCCAGAAAAAAGGCAGCGACTTTGCGAATTTTTGATCATTCGAATCAATTGGTATGAGATAAATTGGTAAATGTAGAATTGAGATAAACTTCAAATCTATAAAAAATTAGCAGCAGATTTAATATTGATGAAAAGTGGAAGGTGATTCCAAACTTTTGGCCGGTAGTGTGTATACAGGGTGGTCCACGTAACTGGAGTTTTATCTCTTTTTTTACCTCTTAAGGATTTTCTGATTGCAATTAGAAAAAAAGTGTTATATTTTCGGTAACATACTTTTTTCACAGGTTCAAGGTTGCATGTGTACTTTACAGTCGCACTATTTTTTTTATATGGAAACTTTTATTTCTTTTGCATAGGTTACATTCTTTCGTTATCCTGTTATCAGTTTCGTTTTTTTCTAAATGATTGTCAAGATTTTTTTGAAGCACCCTGTATAGTGGATATCGTTTCGTTATTCAATGCTCTGTTATTGTGTTCGTGACAATTGTTTTAATAATATAGATATTTTTGAAGGATGTATCGATTCGATTAGGAACAGTTGTAAGAATTTATCGTTAATTAGCCATTCGTAATTATTACAAATTTACCGTGCGTCATTTGGAAGACACGGAAGTGTTTCGTTAGCGAATTAAGGCTAATGAAAGACGCGCTTTCGATCGTGAAATCAATTGCTGCTACGTTGGTGGACGTTGTTGTTGCATTGAACGAGGGACGTTTAAAAAGGGAGCTCTGTAATGTACATTCTTCCTATATTTTATTTCAATTTTTACTAATATAGCAGAATTATTTAAACAAATTTTGAAAAACTAATTTAATCAATATTAGAAATATCTTTGAAATAATTGAATATAGTTATCAGTACTGTACGAAGTTATTTACTCTTCACAAACAAATTTCCACCGTAAAACATTTGCTTTCAATTTTTATCAATATAACAGAATTATTTAACAATTTTGAAAAACTAATTTAATCAATATTAGAAATATCTTCGAAATAATTGAATAAAAATATCAATACTATATTCAACTATCTACTCTGTTCATAAAAAAAAATTTCCACCGTAAAATGGGAATTTCACCTTACCGGTATCCTCTTCTCTCAAAAAATAAAAAAAAACGGGGCTATCATTAACACAGCTGGTTTCAAATCTACAAGTTATTTATTGGATATAAGGCGCCTACATTGCTGATTACTATACACTTGAAACTTGCATCGAATCCGTTCTCCAATTCGAGACGGTTCTAATAAACAGTTTTCTTTTTATCCATTTTTTTTTTTTACTTTTTCTCTTTTAATTAATCGATATTATCATTATTGTTATTATTATTATTAATTTACTTGTCGTTCGCATACTCTTTTAAATTCGCCACTTATCGTCGGGGAGGTGTGACAATGATTCGCTAAAACATTGTCAAAGCGTGGCACTAAACAGGAACTGCTAAACAACGGGCGCTAGGCGGACAGAGAAAAAAGACAGAGTGCAAACGGAAGTCGTAGTTGGATCGTTCGCCTCCCGCGACTTCCGTTCTCTTCTGAAGCGAGATTTCGTTTTCCTTTTCCGTTTTCGATCGAAATTCGTCGCGCCGATTTGGTATGAAATTTCCGCCTCTTTCTTCGCGACCACGTGGATGAAAACGAGACGATGGAGATCGTGTATTACTCAGTATTCGATATTTTTTTGTTTTTTTTTTTTTTTTTTTTTTTTGAAATTTTTGGTCGATATCGTTTCCTCTCATCTTTTCTCATCTACGGTTTGTTTGTTATTAGTTCTCTCGATTATGTACAAATACCTTAGAAATTATTATACCCTTCTTCGTGTTTGCTTTCTTTTTTTTATTTTATTCTGCGATTCGGTAATATTCAGCGTGTTTGCGGAGAGAAAGTATAGGTGTAATTGTTGCTCTATTGTTTACAACACGTAAATACGAACGATACGATCTTATTACTTATTGTTCGTCGATTAATAACCGTCTGATTGATTTCATATTTTTTCTTTCTTTTTTTCATTTCATTCGTTTATTCGGTTTTTCCTCTCTTTCTTTTTCTTCGTTTAACGTCTACCTTCGACATTAGACTAATGGAAAACACACGTTTTATATTTTCTTTTTTTTCTTTGGTTTTTAGAAGTACAAGAAGCGGTTCTAGAATTTTTGTTTTGGTACACGATGCGGTTTCTTTTCGCTAAGACAAATTAAAACACCCTTTGAAATTGCGAATAGAGGTTCGATATTACCCTTGGAATTGAAGTTCGATATCAAGCTGATGGCGCGGTGTTACAAGATAAACGTGCCGCGCGGGTCAAAAGCGTAGATACCGCTTCTGAAGTTTCCTCGATACGTTATTGCGTGTATTTTAACGGTGGAGTTACAACGAAACTGTTCTGTCCTCGGGAAGGTTGAACGATATTTTCGAGAAGAGGGGAAAGCTGGGGAAATAAGAGAGAAAATTGGAAAATTGGGGCATCGAAGAAGGGGCAATTGGAAAATTAAAAATGGGGGATTTGAAAGAGGGAAAATTGAAAAATTGGAGAATTAAAGAAGAGAAGATTGGAAAACTGAAAATTGGAGAATTAAAGATGAGAAGTTTAGAAAATTCGAAAATTTGGAGAATTTTAATTAAAAAGGAAAATTAAAGGGGAAAAGGGGAATTAAATATTGGAGAAATGAAAGAGTGAAAATTAGAGAATTACAGATGGGACAATTGGAAAATTAAAAATAGGAGAATTAAAGAAGGGAAAATTAGAAAATTGAAAAATTTATAGAGTCTTAATCCCAATGGAAAATTATAGGGGAAAAATGTTGAAATAAAAAAGGGAAAGCTTGATGGATTACCAACAATTCTTTTTAAAGATTTCAACGTTATTTTAGATCTCGAAAGATCTATCAGGATCTTCAGAAATGTATCTACGCTTCCGACGATGTTAATAATTTCTACGATTAATATCCTTGAAACACGCGCAGAAAGAATAGGCGAGGAAAGAATGCTCGTGGATTTCCTCTTACGTACGAGATATGTGAAATTTTTATTTTTATTCGTTTTTCTTTTTTTTGGTTGCAGGAGAACACGTTGAATTTCTGCCTCATCGATTCGACGAAAACACGGTCTATCTACGAGATGTAAGAGAGTACATTATGTATGTGATTTAAGTTTTTTTTCTGCATCTTCTGTTGCACGTACATCGTGGGGAAACCATAATTGAACTTAAGGTTTCACGGTAGAATTAAGAATCTAATTTACAAAATGTACGATCACAGATACAAACTAGAGGCGTAACAATTTCATCGATTTATAATACTTAATGGCGAACTTTGATGTGTTACGTATGGAAAAATTGATGTGCGATAGTGAACGTAAGTTTGAGATTGGTAAATGTATTTTAAGATGGAGTAGCTCGACAGATGCGACCAGTTGTAGTTTGCCAATTATCTGCGTGCAGAGTAACGCTTTGGTAATCGTCTCAGGTTTTTGTAATTTTTGGGGTAATATAGCGGAGAAGTAATAATGAAATGTCGTATGTACGTGAATAATTTTTTTTCTTTTTAGATAATTTTAAATATTGAAATTAAAGAGTTTGTTAAGTTTTGAATTTTTAGATGGTGGAATGCACGAATTTCGAATAGAAAATTTTGAAATTTTGAAATTTCATATTGAAAATTTTGGAATTTCTTAACTTCGAATTGAGAATTTTGGGAATCCCCGAATTTTCAAATCAGGAATTTTAGAACCCTCAAATTTCGAATGGAAAGTGTTGGAATCTCTAAATTTCGAATTGAAAATTTTGAGAATTCCCATATTTCGAGTGGGAAATGTTGGAATCCCTAAATTTCGAATTGAAATTTTTGGGAATCTCCATATTTCGAGTGGGAAATGTTGGAATCCCTAAATTTCGAATTGAAATTTTTGGGAATCCCCAAATTTCGAATGGCAAGTGTTGAAATCCCTAAATTTGGAATGAAAAGTCTTGGAATCCCTAAATTTCGAATTAAGAATTTTGGGAATGCCCAAATTTCGAATTGAAAACTTTGTAATCCCTAAATTTCGCATTAAAAATTTTGAAATCCCTAAATTTCGAATTAAGAATATTGGAATCCCTAAATTTCGCATTAAAAATTCTGAAATCTCCAAATTTCAAATTAAATATTTTTTTACCAAATAAATCTCAAACTTACGATCCGTATCTAATATTTACGACCAAGCTTACAACGAAACCATAAATTAACACTTAATAGAATTATCATACAGGATAAATGCTTAAAGATGCGACGCTTCGTTATCTCGTACACTCGCGACTGTTCTTTCTTTCTATTCGCTACGATGCCTTTGGTAAATCGAAAATCTGCTTTTGAAATAGTTTTCTATTGATCCAACTCTGGGAAAAGGAAATTAGATAAACCGACGCTCGTATTCGATACGATCATTACAAATATACATGAACCTTTACATTGTCAATGTCCATACTAAAATATATACGCAGTTGTAACGTGTTACCGTAGCACGACTCGTTTTCTCTCTTATCTCTTCGATTCTTACTTCGCGTTAAGTATTACGAGATAAAGTATTCAAATAGTCAACCGTAGAGGTAACACAATGCCTTTTATTTTAGAGAATATTGCTCATTCTACTTGTCCACCATACTTATCCCTTCGTGCATTTTCTTCCCTGCTATTTAAGAAGGAAGTGTGCGATTGATCCCGAAATCTCACGTCAAAATTCAAATTCAAAATATGATTAAAAACAAAAAAAATTATCAATATTTGCCTATTTAATTTTTTCTTTATTATTCACAAATTTAGGTATCCTCAATTCTCTCAAATGTTAAATTTTCAAAGAAAGGGGAATTCCAGTGGTTCGTAAAAAAGATATTCAAAATTCTAATTTCTTAGAAAACAGTAAGTTAAAAGAAGTAAGAATTTTTTCTGCAATTTTCCCCAAGCATTAGTATTAAAAAAAGACATTTGTAGAATTCAAGATCAACGTGGATCAACTTTCTTCCCAAATTCTATATCCCTCCAGGCTGATCGTTCGTCGACTAGAAAAAAACAACCAAAAACCAACAATAAATTCGGTACACTGTTTAAAAACTTCCGATTAAAATCTCCTATAATTCAGGAAACCTTTCAATATCTGTTCTCTAACGTGATCGATCAACTAAACACACAGCTCTCGCAACAACAACCACGTTTACAATCCATGTTTGAAAACAGGAAAAGATAAGCGAACGGAGAATAGTGTGTGTGTGTGTGTGTGTGTGTGTGTGTGTTTGTTACAGAGAGAAAATGACGTGTTTACTTTTATCGATCCTATCCGAGATATTTAATATTTCGTTTTACTTCAATGCGACCCATACGAAATTATATAGCTTCTTCATCTTCTCGCCTCCGTCAAACTTAGATGATCACAGTTACAGTCTGTTTCGATGTACTTTTTTATACAAAATTGTTCCTCCGATTATACGAACAATATATATGTTTTTTCTTCTTCTTCTTCTTCTTTGTTCATTTATTGTATCTCAGAATTGCTTTACGTGCTACTCATAGAAAACACCGTCAGGCAGACTACGAGAGTTTAACTATTAGTTGGTTAACCTCTTCACCCGGAAGCCACACCTCGTTCTTTCGACGGCGAAAAAGCTTAGTTAGTTAATGAACGCGCGCGACGTTAGTAAGAATAGTTTTACCTTTTACTTATTACTTTCGTGTCTCTCTATATATACACGTGTACACGATGGACATATCAGAGAATGGAAACTTCTGTATATGTATATATATACAGGGTGTCCCGCAAAACAGTGTAACACCCGGAAATGGGGTGTTGCTGGGGTAACTCTGAACAACTTTTTCCTTGACCAAAATGTTGTTTGAAGCTTCGTTTTTGAATTATTAACGAAAAACACTGGCCAATCAGAGCGCGCGTAGAGCCCCCGCTCAGGCAGGGGCGAACAGAGATTCACCCGCGCGCTATCGTGAACAAGCGTACGCGTGATCTCTGTTCGCCCGTCCCTGAGCAGGGGCTCTACGCGCGCTCTGATTGGCCAGTGTTTTTCGTTGATAATTCGAAAACGAAGCTTCGAACAACATTTTGGTAAAGGAAAAAGTTGTTCAAAATCACCTCAGCAACCCCCCATTTCCGGGTGTTACACTCTTTACGGGACACCCTGTATAAATTTTTCCGCAGCTGTAGGTTCGAGGAAAGGGCCGATCAACGCCTTTCCCGAAGTAAGGTCCCTTTCGCGAGTGTCTATTGGCAGGTAAAAATCGGCGTCACAGGTCAACGTGGGGGGTCGTCGGTCGCGTCAATGTTTCGTGTTTGAGGACACGACAGTTTGAATAAAGATTGATTTAGAATTATGACATAATGCGATTTCGATAATATGTATGCGTATATGTAAGTACATACAGTGGAAGTTACTCCCCATATCACTGTAACACGTTAACGTAACCTGCTCACGATTCTCTGTGAAGAATCCTCTGTAATTAATTCAAGAAATAAAAAAAAAGAAAACTAATTGCAATATAATATGAACAAAAGAATATCTCTAGGTAGTCATTGATTAATAATTTGATTTAGCTGTATTTAACTGGAACATATAGAATGCGACAAAATAAAAATTTCTTTCAACAAAGAACAACGATAAGAAAATGTAAAATTTGTTGTCTCGCTACCGGTATAAAAGAAAAGAAAAATATTAAACACACGTCATATTCCCTCAGACATCGAAATATATAGACATACAGTTAATGTGATATTCGAAAGAATATTTATCGCCGAAGAGTTATCAGACAAATGCAGTATGTCGATCTGAAACCAACAAAACCACTTGATCCGGCATTATCAAGCCCACTCCATTCTTCGCGCGAAACGAAAGGTTTGCCGGGGCAATAAAAGCTCTCCATAAAACGTGGGAAACGATCTCGATTGAAGATATATGCATATTCCTGGGCTAACTCTCGATTTATCTAACGCGCGAGCGTTCCCCGAAAAAAATGAGCGAACGAGAGCGTCCCTGTTGATCCAGGCAGGCCGGCCAGGGGATAGCCGGTGCTCGATTTAATGGTTGACGCTTTATTGGATTTCCGTGCAATTGCATTTTTTAGTCCGATTTCGTTACTAACGACCCACCCTTTGTATCGATTCGTCCGTTTGCCTCCGTGAATCGATGGAGCCCACGGATAATTTGAGGAGAGTTAGCGTTAAACTGCAATTCTCCACGTGAAACCATCGCGAATTTTATTCTCTCCCTCTCGCGATGCTAGGTCTTGTGTTTCGTTAATAAGTCTTTGATGTGGATGTTCTCGAACGATACAATCGACGAAGCACAGTAAATCTGAGATTTCACAGCTTTCCCTTTTCTTCGTTTATCTGGATTTGAAAACTGGAATTTCACAGGTTTCCCTTTTTTTCGCTTATCTGGATTTGAAGACTGGAATTCCACAATTTCCCCCTTTTTTTTTTGTTTATCTGGATTTGAAGACTGGAATTTCACAGCTTTCCCTTTTCTTCTCCTATCTAGATTTGAAACCTGGAATTTCACAGATTTCCCTTTTTTCTCTCCTATCTAGATTTGAAAATTAGAATTTCACAGATTTCCCTCCTTCTTTTTTTTCCAGATTT
>NW_017100399.1:795962-809337 GCF_001263275.1 Habropoda laboriosa | reverse complement strand
CAGATTTGAAAACTGGAATTTCACAGATGTCCCTTTTTTCCCTCTATCTAGATTTGAAAACTGGAATTTCACAAATTTCCCATTTTTCGTTTATCTAGCTTTGAAAATTGAATTACGCACTCATGTGCATTGCGTTGCACTGCTCGAAATGACGCAAATTGAGAAACAGAGATTATTAAATTATCGTTGTACGTATTTAAAATAATATTTTCAGAGAATTCTCAATTGATATCGATTTTACGGAGATTTTACATTTTGCTAACAAATTTGACTTCCAATTTCAGCTCGTAATTTGAATATTTCCCAGGATAATGCCATGTTTTACGAGATAATGCTGCTCGCGAGAGAACACGTTTGATCTACCGTGAATTACGGGGGAAATTGTATTTTAACAGAAAAGAAATTTTTCATTGTAAATATAGGGGCACGGAATTCCGGAAAAAAGGCAGGATATTTTCTCTCTAAGCAGGAAGGCTAACTCCAGAATATTTCCTCGTTCCTCTCGCGCCAATTAATATATTAATACAGCGTATGAAAATTCCCTACTTGATCGTATTAATCGCAATCAGAGGTAGGGATATATCTCTGATGAATTTCAAATACATTGCAAGTTATACCGTGTTCATTGGTGCCCGAATCACGAGACTCGATAAAACGTGTGAATTCTTAACTTGATTTATATTCAACGTTTAATTCCGTATATATGAAATATTAATTTTCTTACTTAAATTTTCGCAGTCTAATATGATAAATCCTATGATATGATTAAACAAAATCGTTCTAATTTCTGAAGTGAAAATAGAAATATACTTTTTTCACTTTTACGAAAATAAATTGGTCCAATGAAACGTTAACGAAGATATTCTCTGTGACAAAACTCAAGAATAATATTTATGAAAATACCACGGTTAAGTCAGCGTACCAAATATATTATTAATATTTTTATGACGTCTAATTGTAAATATAATAAAAAATAAATACATATTCTCCGCAAAAGTACGATGAGAACTTTCACACAGACAATAGGTAATCGATTAGTTTGAAATTGTTACATCGTCTCGTACGTGTTTTATTTGCGAGATACGTTTTTTCCCCTGGATTTTCAAATACCAACCTCGAGCACGATTGTTTATGGCGTCCGCCTGGGAGAAATAATTTCTATCCGATAGAACGTGGAAATAATAAGAAACTTGAGAAACGCAGCGGCGGTCGTCGCAAGAACATCGACGAGAAGAAACAATCTTACCTCCAGGAATTACGTTTCCGGCTCCTTTCTCCCCGTATCCGAGTTCCGGCGGTATGGTCAACTTCCTCTTTTCACCCACGCACATATCCAACAATCCTTGGTCCCAGCCTTTAATAACTTGGCCAACTCCCAGCTGGAATGCGAACGGCTGATCTCTGTCCAAACTGTAACAGGCAATAAACGGGATACGTTTTAAATACTGTTTTCCAGGAAAATTTCCGATAGGACGTGAATAGTTTCTGTTATCTTAAGCCATCGTTTCGATTCGTTTCTTGTAATAATTCGTCGATGATGTACTTAGGTCCGTGTATTTTATTGTTTATTATTGGTCGTATTTCTGTAGTTTGCGAGTCATTTTAAAAGGGGTTAAAATGTATGAGATATTAAATTACCGATAGTAAAATTATTAATATTATTAACACGTTAAACGCCCCAGCCTGTTTTGCATACCGTTTCGTTCAGGCCACACTTGGCCGTCAAGTGGACCATGCGAACTATAAACAGAAGACGACCAACGAAAAGTATACTGTCAGTCGCCGGTGATTGACGCGGCCTGAACGGAAAGTATAGAAAAATTTTTTTTTACTTATAATCCCAAATTTACTTATTTGTTACTAAAAATAAAGTACCGAACGTCTACACCTGAAATTAAACTTGGCTGTACAACTTTAGATTCTCTATCGACCAGCAAAGTTTCATCGAAAGCAGAGAGTTACGTTTCATATTTTCTCACGATATATGCATTCTTTCTTTTTTATTAATTGTTTGTAATTTTCATAGAATTTCCACAGTCAACAGTTAGACAATATTTTGAGAAATTTCTTCCGAAGTATACTATGTAGATTATTTTTCTACGTCTTTGAGATGAACACTGACACAAAACGATTCGACTGTGTAGAAATGAAGCTCGCTGCTGTTCGAGGATACAAAGGCGAGAGAATCCGCGGAAATTTTCAGACCACGGTAATGTGCCGAATTCGCGCTGAATTTCAAGGTCCCCCATCCCGAAAGCGAGCGTGCGCCCTTCTCTACCATCGATATTTCCCGTGGAAAAGGTCGCGCGTCGTCGAAGTGTCAATCCGCCGCAGTCTCGTGAAATCGGGTTCACGTATGCCAGCCGATCATTTTACGCGTGCCGCCGACGAAAATTGACAAGTTCATCGGCTGACTGACGCCCGAAGACGGAACGAGGGAATAGAAACGGGGAGGTTGCACCAGAAAGAGGGAAATTCGTGGAAACGAGCGCGAGAACTGAACGTGACGATTATGTAAAAAAGGGGAGTAACGATGGAAATGTACGTGGAGGAACGAGAGAAGGCAGAGAAGCTTAATAGAAAATGACTTGCTTTGTTTATTCCGTTGTACTCGGTTTTTTGTAAATTATCGTAAAGAAAACTTTTCATAAAATTTGCATTTGAAGGAAACAAGTTGAACTCGGTATATGCTGCATTAAATATACAATTACCGATAATGTGTCGTTCCAAATAGACGGAAGGTAAACGAGATCACAGCGAAAGAATGTGTTTCATACATAATTAATCATCTGTGAAAATTTCATTTTCCTCTGACGGAAATACAATCATACATGTTAATGCATATTCAACGAACACCGGTTAGCATCAGTTGTTATTACTGTATCAATAATAAAACAAACAAAAAATGTAGTTCTTTGGATATAACATTATCAATTATTTGTTTGCGTTCAGTGTTTCACTAACAATATTATACACACGTTAATATAAAATATATGTATGTGTATCAAATAACGTCCATTATAGTCTCGATGATCAGTAGAATAATTTGGGCACGAAAGGGTTAACTAAGATAATGATTTAGGCACGAAAGGGTTAACTGAGATAATAATTTATACATGAACGGGTTAACTAGGAAAATAATTTAGGCGCGAAAGGGTTAACTAAGAAAATAATTTAGGCGCGAAAGGGTTGACAGAGAAAATAATTTAGACGCTAAAGGGTGAACTAAGAAAATAATCTAGACTCGAAAGGGTTAACTAAGGAAATAATTTGCACACAAAAGGGTTAATTAAGGAAGAAAGAAAATTGGCTTAAGGAGGAAAGAATGAAATAATAAATGTTCCGGTAGATAAAGGGAAGAGCACGTGTAAGTCGGCGGAGTTGAGGGTAAAAAGTCGATGGGACACAAGGTAGAGACACGTCCACGGACTCGTTTGAGGCGTCCCGACGTGCGTCGCTGCCACTGACTCGGAGGGTTGCAACGACGTCGAGCGCACACGCGAATGCAGATGAAGTTCCGAGTGCAACGAGTAACTATGCCGTGCCACGCGGAGAATCTAAAACAGAGTCTACACGTTGATATGCAGATGTGTCGCTACGAGCTGAATGCGTCTATGTACGCGTGTGTAATTTTCGAAATGCTTCAGCTCTGTTCCTTCCCCGTTTTATCCCTCCTTTTCTTTATCGTTAAACGTGATGAACCGTGAAATTGTAATTATTGGGACGACGTATTTTTATGGCAGTGGAAAAATGAGAATATCGCGACTTTCCGTTCACGCCGCGTGGGTCGTATGCGTCCCACATTGTCCAGACTAACAGTTTTGCTCTTCGCCCTATATGTCTTCCAATATTTATAAGATTGCAAAAATCATCGTTATCGAGAAAAAGGTAACGTTTAAGATATGCTATAGAGCAAAGGAAAAATTTTTGTTTTAACAAATTATCGCCGTAGTTGCATAATTTAAGTTAGCGGAAGGAAAAGGCCGAAATATCAGACGGCCTGAACGGAAAGACCAGAGTGGGGCGTATGCGACCCACGCGGCACGAAACGTGTTAATTTAGAATAAATTACAGACTAACTTTTAGACGAAAGTAATCGTTAATAAACAGTTGCAGCTAACTAAGAATTATTATGACGACTTCAACGAGACTTTTTCTAATTTTGTTTTAAATTATAATTTTAAAGCAGTAATTATATCGGAAAGGGTAAGATTTCCATCAGTCAGTACTTATGGAAATCGATAGAAATAATAATTATATTAGAAAGTGTAAAGTTTTCATCGGTATACGTGTGTTTATAGAAATCAATAAAAGTAATAATTGTATCTTCACTAAAATAATAATTATATTAGAAAGTGTAAAGTTTTCATCGGTATACGTGTGTTTATAGAAATCAATAAAAGTAATAATTGTATCTTCATTAAAATAATAATTCTAACAGAAATTCTAAAATTTGCATCAGTCTATGTTTGCAGAAATCGATAAAAATAATAATTATATTACAAAGTGTAAAGTTTTCATCGGTATACGTGTGTTTATAGAAATCAATAAAAATAGTAATTAATTCACTAATAAAACAATAATTACATCTTCCAACTCATTTAACCATCCAACAATTGAATTCATCAAATGCAAGATCAGCGCTCAACCCCGTTACACGCGTCGAATTTATACAGAATGAAATCATTACTATTATTATTCCCTTATTACCCTCTCGTGAAACCAAAAGTTACGACCACCTCGACGACAATTACCGACTCTGCACTACCTCCCAGCTACGTCAAACCCGAAACGTCGCTCAACCATCCAACGAGCCTCATAAAATTCCTCATCCCTCGAATAAAACTAATCGCGTTCAAGTGTCAGCCCCGTTCGTTTCCGCTTCGACCGCGTTTCACTTTTCACGTTCCAACCTCTCGATCGAAAAAAAAGCCTCGAATAAAAACAAACAACAAGTTTCGTCTCGAAGGCGGTACGCGAGAATGAAAAAAAAAAAACTCGATTGATTCCTATCTCCCGATACTTAATCCCGTCGCGAAATGAATTTTCTGATCCGCAAGATTTACGAGGTCCATAACGTCACGGTTCCCCACGGCGTGCCACAGGGCTAAAGCTCGTCGAGTTAGAAACGCTGCGTTATGTGATCCTCGTCCGGGTGACGTGGATTCGTCACCGGAGTGGCACTTTATTGAGAAACGCTGTCGTTCCACGGGAAACGACGCGGCAGGCGTCGTAAACGCAGATACGGCCAAATCGCAAGAGATACGAGCCACTTGGGCGTGTTTCGAATGGATTCGTTTAAGGTGGCTCGACGCGAGGTCCGACACACTTGGTGTCGTGTCAGTTATCCTGCGTACACTGTCGGTCAAAAGTTTCAATCGTGTCCCTACTTACGAATTCATACAGATTCCAAAATTTCTGCTAATTTTCATATTGCAACGTGCACTCGGTCTCTCTAAATAGTTTTCTAATTGAAAATGAGTCAAAATTTCAACCACTTGCTTCATTTTGACTTCTGCATTACTATTGCAATTTAACTCTTTGCGGTCGAACCCCGAGATACTCCTGGCGAGGCGTTTTTACGTTCTAAACGCCTGCAGAAGCAGGGAAAAAATAATATGAATACGACACATTTGAATCAAATTTACACGATTTTTGGGCAATAATTGACCGAGTGCGCGCTACCCAAAAATAATTACGACTAACATGCCTGCGGCAAAAACGACCGCAAAGAGTTAATAATCTCTCGATAAATAAACTATTGTGTTTTCGAAGTATTTGTGAATTAACGACGAGTTAACTCGTCTTCCAGAGTGAGTCAAGAGAAACGAGCCATCGAAAGTATCGATCGCAGCGCTGGACAGAAATGGATGATACACGTTGACTTTTGGTAAAGAAATAACTGACAAGGGCTACCTTGGTCGAAGGAAACTCGAGAAAGTTTTGTTCCAACGGCGTGGAAAGTGGAGCTTCTGAAAGGGCAGCCTAAGAAGCAGGACTTCCGATTGGGATATTTTTAGGTCACCTGGTGGAGCAACTTGAATGGACGAATCTTCGAACCTTTCTTTCTTTATCTCTATACGCTGATACTGGATGAGTATTAGTAAATAAAAGTGAAATTATCACTAAGATGCCATAATAAATGCATAATATTGTACACAGAAAATCTTTTTTCTAGGATATTCCAAGTGCACGTAAATGTATTTGAATTGTAAAAGAAACGATGTTCTTAGATCGATCGTCCCCAGGGTAAATAACTCGCGAGATAAATAAGGGGAGCGTGTACTACATATCATCCCTTTTATAGCGACGCGTTTGTATAAACAACGGAAAAATATTTTACGGTAATAACGTCGTGAACTTAAGAGTTAAAAATTTATGTGCCTCGTAAACAGGTACGTATTACGACTCTCGTGTTCACCGAGCCGCGTACATTCCCCGTCTCCTTGCGCCCCTATTTTCGTTACTATTATCGCTAATAATTACCAAACCTACTTCCACAGCTGGATATTAATAATTCAAAGAGCAAACGTCAAACGGCACGATCATCTACCGATTACATTGAATTACACTCCAACCGGTACATCGCGAAAGCGTAAAATTTCCATCGGTCAATATTTATAGAAATCGTAAATTCATGCGACAGATACGATTCTAGTTGGAATTTTCATATTTGAAATGCTCCGTCGCAATTCTTTCCTTTTTAAACATTTATTTTAAATTCGTGCTGCACGTGTAATTTCGTTAACGATAACTGATTAAGAAGGAACATTGAAATACAGCATTGACAAAAATGAGTTCGAAGCACATTAATATGACCTTAAATAAATTTTTTAACTATCAAGTGGTTTTGAATGGTTTTAGTAGTACCTTGAAAGAACTTGAATTGATTTTAAAAAACCTAGGAATGATTTTACACCTATGTCGTGTTTTTCATTGACCTGTACTACTTAAACTGCCCACGTAACTTTCTTTTCTTTAACAATTTTGTTCGTCCCAAAAATATTTTCCTTTTCTTGGAAGACTTTTATGCGTATAGAATAAATATTCCACCTGATCTTGGAATAATTTTAATAATCGTACCCCTGTGTCGCGTTTTTCATTGACCTTTACTACTTACTCCGTCTGTATAAGTTCTTTTCATCCAGCACTTTTGTTGATCTTAAAAATATTTTCCTTCTCCTCCAAGATTTTTGTACAGAATAAACGCTATTACATCGTTGTGACATAATACGATACTTTTCAAATAAAAAAGACGAACAATTCAAGGCTACCCGAATTCTCGCGACAACTCGATAAAGTCTTCTCCTCGAATCGCGAAGATAAAATCAATGTCGCGATTCCCTTCCGTCTCCCATCGTGGGAATCAAGGGCACGCGAGAAATTTTACATTAAAAAGACCATGGACGAAGATTGGAATCGGCGATTAATCGATATTTCGCACATTTTCCCCTCGTTACTCTGCAGTTCGTGTAATTTCATCGGTGAATTTTCACCGAAAATTCCCGCGTCTGATATTACGCCGGGCGTGTTCTCACGCGTGAACAAACAAATTATGCGAATCGAGAAACGCAGTCGGATGGAATCCTTGCGAATGCGACTCGTTAACGCGACGCCCAGGCGTGCAGAATAACGCGGTCCAAGTTTCCAAGCATAATTACGTTGCGTAAGGGTAATTACACCGCGCCACGTGCGGAATTTCAAATCCTGTGCGGCTTTCGCGCATCCACACTCGGCCGCGCGAAGAATACGCGACATTTTGGCATACTTATGCGGAGCGATGGTCGTTTGTACGAACGAAAGGACTCGTAGAATGTTACGTCGCGCGTGTGAATTATTCCCCGAACAATTTGACGACATTTTTTGACTTTTATTTTTAAGTAATAGAAAAATATATGAATTATCAAATGACAAGAGAATCGAGCAGTTTTTCTCTACAGCGACTGTCGAAATTAAATATCTTATATGTGTTGGAAATGGGACCCGATTGCGATACGGGGCTTCGGTGCGTGCGTACGTCACCAATAAGTGACGATTGTTCTCCACGCGCGTCCACGTTGTGTCGCGATGTAAATAGTTCTCGTATAAAACTTTATATATTACGAAGGAAGTCTGCCAATGGTGTTTCTTTTCTGCGATCCCACCTCTCACGGTTAAATCTGTTTAAGAACAATACAAGTGGAAAATTCACACTTCGTAATAACGTAAAAATTTCTATAGCCTGTAAAATGCACTGTGTGTTCCTTATCGAATTTAAATTTTCACATTTGTTATTTATGACGGTACTACAATTAACCCCTTTGTCGTACTGAGAGCCGATCTCTCGGTATTGTAAATCGAGAGTTTGTTTAAGCGTTGAGTGCGATACGGGACTGCGTGAAGGCACTTGGGACATAGACCAGACGGCGGGTCATAAAAATGGGAAAATACCCATCGCCGGCGAAAACTATGCCTGCAGTCAGTCACAGCCGAAACATAGTACGATACACACCCTCTTCTTTAACCGTAGTTTTATATATCCTCGACCGCTCCGCCTTTTTGCTAAGCTTAAGATTCCTACACCCTTAACCTACGATTTTTTTTCTGAATATGTATCTAAGCATCAGCCATTTACAGTTTTAGTACTGTATCAGGTAACGAAAACTAACCTGTCTGTGGATTTGGTATTACGAATGCGTTGTGAATGTCGTGTGTTTGTTTTGAATATACAGTGGTACTGTATCAGGTAACGAAAACTAACCTGTCTGTGGATTTGGTATTACGAATGCGTTGTGAATGTTGTGTGTTTGTTTTGAATATACAGTGGCGGCCAGCTACTTAAGACCGCTGGGTAGTTAAGGAAATAAACAGTGCTAATATTTTATTCATTGTATTTTTCGTATACTAAACTCATATGAAATACATTTTGAAGTATAGTCATCGAAGAATTAAAATTCGACGCCGTCGTCCAGAATGCATGGCAAAACCGTACGCCATTTAGAGAAGGTGAATCGTCCCAGTATGATATGCCAAGGTCGCGAAGAACTACTATAACCATGTGCGTCGTTATACAGTGGCGGCCAGCTACTTAAGACCGCTGGGTAGTTAAGGAAATAAAGAGTGCTAATATTTTATACATTGTATTTTTCGTATACTAAAGTCATATGAAATACATTTTGAAGTATGTTATACCATAATATCGCAATAATTTTATTTACAACACTATTAACTACAAATATTTTTAACATTTTCTCAGATTAGGTCGTTATAACAGCGGACAACTACTTAAAACCAAATTAGACTAATACTATGAATACAGGTGAAATTAATTAAGCCGAGTAATGGTGAAAGTGGTTGACTAGTTGTGAATACAGATAAAACTAAGGACCAAGAATGAAAATATTTGAGGGTGTAACATTACGATTTATTTACGCTACACTGTAACTAAAATTCGTTCTCGTTGCAAGTGAAATCTTGTTCGCCGTTTCCTGTAATAAATCTCAGTGGAACCGCAGCCACGTTATCGGTAACCGCTAGCGAAGGACCTCAGGATCGACCAATAGCCGCCGCAGATTCAAGTAGCACGACCGTTTAATTATTTGATTAACAAGTAACGTTTTACGACTTCTCTATATCAGAGTCGAGTCCCACCTCCGCTAGGTAATTACCAGGTTTTACTATCGTGACAGCGAATCGAGGACGTATTCGACGTCACGGTCTTTCGTTTCTCGTTATTCGCCACGTTTTACACAGCAATTCCACGAAACGTCGAATCGCACTTAACCGCGCTTTAAAGGAGTCGTTCTGTCGCAGGGAAGAAACACTCGCGAAACGATAGAGAGAAGAGTAACGATTCGACGTGAACGTTTTCTGTATAATCGACGTTAACTTCTCCGCCGAGCCCCCGTTTCCACCTTTTCTCGTTGATTGGTATTTTTCGCCTATTCACTTGTTCCCTGTTTCGAATGTTGGAATTGTTAATTATAGAGGATGCCTTAAAAGTCTTCGTACGGTTACAATATCGCGGTGAGAACGGGGTTTGAATCGAGATTGGATTCATTTGTTTGACGGAAGTTAACTTGATTGTATCCGTGAAATCAATTCGAACGAGAAAATGAAGAGTAGGAAAGTTTGATTTTTCCTGCCTGCTCCAAGTAAAGGAACCGATGCAAATTTTTATAATTGAATTTATTAATGAGTAGAAATAGCTAGAACATGGATTACAAGTAACACAAGATTTCGAAGAAAATCTGATATCAAAGAAAATTTGATATTTTCTTTTCTTTTTTGGTCCAAGAAAAGGAACCACTGACAATTTTGTTAGCACAACTTAAGAAAATTTAGGATAGGATATTAACCAAAAATGTATTAAAGTATAGTGATAAGCGACAGCTAAATGCTTCGGTGTCCGTCTCGCTCGACGGCTATATTAAGAGTGTCCTCTCCGCGTCCTATCCTGCGTTGTTCCGAAAAACCGTTGGAGCCCCCTCGTTCGACTTTCCGCGGAAAGGGCTTAGTTTATGGTACCCTCAGGTACCCGCGCGCTTTCTCTTCCTGGGTGACAAAGTCCAGACCACCACTTCGCCGCCGAAATCTCGTATTTCTTACAATTTATACGCTAAAATTTACGGATGAGAAAAAACGCCCAGAGCATACATTACAGGTGACACAAAATTTCGAAGAGAATCCGATACCAGACAAGACGATAATTAATTAATTGCAGAGCCCTCTGAATGGGGAATAGACAACTCATAGACGAGCGTGTTCCGTTAACGCGGTGCTCGGCCGGCGAAAAAAGAAAAATAATGAAGTCGGGAAAGAAAAGGGTCGGGCGACAATGGAACCGTTGAAGAAAAGGGAAAGTCATAATAGGGGATGGGGGGAGGGAAGCGGAAAGACACAATGAGACGACGGAGAAAAGGAGAAATCGCGATTCCAATGGCAAGCAAATATCTCGAAACTAATTCCTACGACGATTCCTTTCGATCTATCGTACGTTTCATTTCGAAACACGACGACTACCGTATCGATATCGATAATTGCGCGATCACTTACCAATGAAGAAGAAAAAAAAAATAGAAAAGAAGAAAACTCCAACGATAAAATACACACGATTAGAAAAATGAGACGTGATTGATCGTCGAACGATCGAGTTAATAAAAAAGCATCATGATTAAAAACCGACCAACATACCTGCGGCATGCGAGATTTCAAGAGTAACTGGAATTTTACACAAACACGCGATTTAATTCATCCCATGTGGCTTCATTGTTCTTTGGCAAACAACGCTCGTAGAGATTCATTCATTAAAAAAAGAAAATAGGGGCTCGTGCTGGTTATAGTGGTGGATATGAAAAATGTAACGATTTTTCTCTCTCTCTCCCTCTCCTACCGTCGCGGTTAAATATGGAAAATGTTTTAACCGATGCTAAAAGCTCTTTTTCCGCCGATCGTCCGGCAGGAATCGAATGCAATTGAAACTCTGTAAATCATTTTCGTCGTCATTGCAAATAACGCGGTATAATAAAATTCTGTATCGATATTGTTGGAATTGGACGGTGCTGAAAAATCAACACGCTCCGTTGATTACCCCGCGTACGTCTAGTTTTTAAAAGTGGTTCTAAAATGCTGTTCGCATGTCATACACGCCGAATTAACTTTATGTCTGCGTGGTTCAGAAATGAATATATCGACCGTAGTTAAATAAGACTGCATTTGCAAGTTAGATTTATTTAGATAAACGATTTTATTAGGCGTGTGCGAGAAAGAGCGTGCGGAATAAGTGTTTTAATCCTGAAGAACAAAATTATTCGATACTTTTATCGAGGTCTTCTACAAACCTACTATAACGCAAGGGTTACAATCTGGGTGAAGCACTTTATTTTCCACAATTTATACAACGCGTACATTTATTCTCCCGTCGCCCACACAACTATTTCATCGCTCGTCAATCCCCGAATTTCTAAGATAACTTCTCTACGTACTCTACAGATGTAAAATTCGTCGTTACTGTAAGGCACCGTGCGACGCGCCTAGGCAACGACTGCGGGCCCGAGCCACAGGGGGCCCTAGACAAGAAGCAGCGCCCTAACGGCCGAAGAAGCATGTAAAAAGGGGAAAAAGGGCAGCGGCCCACACAATATCGTACACAGCCATCGACGAGCGAACCAACATTATTTTAATATCTGTAATTCTTTACTCTCACAAATGTCTCCCGTGAAAATTCAACAACGACCTAAATTTTTTTTCGCGAGAGAGCAAGTATTACCAGCGAAGAAGCTACGGTACACAGCTCTCCCAGGTCTCCCCCGGCAAGAAGAAGAGGCACGGGCCACTCCTCTTTAAGCACGCGTTCGCGAATTATACGGGTTGGAGTTTCATCAGTCAGGGGTGAACGGCAGGCGAGGAAGAAAAGGTGGAAAAAGGCGAGACACGTCCAAGCTCGTGACGTGCGACGAATGAACATCCTTCTTGTCGGTCGGTGAACCAAGGACCTAAGAAGAGAAGCAAGCTGCTGCGCCAAGTCGCACGCAGGTGACAGAGGTAGAGAAAACGGAGGAGGTGGAGGTGAGAACAAGAAGAACAGTTGTCAAGAGACTAAGAAACCGAGGGAGAGAGAGAGAGGGAGAAACAATTGCTATGGGACGACTGGACCGTAGAGAAATAAAAAATTCGAAGATCAACCCCTCGACGGAGGTCCTTCATTCGCTGCCACGAATATGCTCCGCGTATGGGTGCTGCCCTCGTGGATGGAAAACTTTCCTACGTATCGCTCTTTAAATATTTAAAGTTCAAGCAACGCCCAACAGCTGCTATATGCCCGTATATTGCCAGTTTGCGAAGCCCTCTCTCCTCTATCCGTTCGTTGCAAGTCCTGCGAGACGTTTTTCACGCGGGGACTGGCCCAACTTTTGGAACTGTTGTTCGCAGAATCGTCGTGTTTCACGGGCTTCTCGTTTTTCACGCGAGATACACCGATCGATGTTAATAATAAATACGTCGGGATTAGACGCGTTTTAACGGAGTTAGCGGAGGTAAGTTCAAAGTGGAGATACGTTTTTTAAGGTACGTGAGGAAATTAGTTTTTGAATTACGTCTCCCTGACTGATGCGTAGCGTTGTTTGGGAGAGAAATTGATAAGCGTGTCTGGGGAAGCTGTTATTAGGTTGGGTATGGAGGTGTAGGTTGGTCAAGTATGAATTAGAAGTTTAGTGTTGTAATTTTTTGAGAATGAAACTTGGAGATTAGGTGATACATTTTTGAAGTAATATGGGAGGTTAGATATTGGAGAATTTTTTGAAATTAGAAATCAATATCTATCTGAATAGTTTCAAGATTGGTGTAATAATTTTTGAGAATGAAACTTGGAGACTGGGTAATACATTTTTGTAAATAA
>NW_017100399.1:791971-795944 GCF_001263275.1 Habropoda laboriosa | reverse complement strand
GTTCAGTGTAATAATTTTTAAGAATTAGACTTCGAGGTTAAGTAATACACTTTTGAAATATTCCGGGAGAACAGAAGTTGAAAAATTATTTAAAATTATAAACCAATATTTGAATAGTTTGATGTTTAGTGCGATAACTTTTAAGAATGAAACTTGGAAATTAGATAACACATTTTTAAAACAATATAAAAGTATAAAAAGTGAAAAATTGTTTAGGATTAAAAATCGATGTTAACAGAAACCGACCTTCGAGTATTTTTTAAACAATCCAAAAAACAAATTTCTCTAACACATAATTCTCGAAATTAAAAAAATTGAGCAAATATACTAATTTTAGTATGAAACAGCAAAAAAACCTACTCAGCAAGAACACGAAAATCAAATAGTTCACAGCGACAACACGAGCAAGACAGAACAACGCAGAAAGGGAGCAGATTTCCGTGCTCTCATATCCATTTACAACTGAAATTAGCCTTGAATCCATTTATCATTCCACGAGGATCGTCATTCACGCAGCACCGTTCTATCTCTCAATCAGGCGAGAACGAAACGCGGGAGTGTCGTGGAAACGTTGAAGGGAACAACCGGGGAGAAAGCGGCGTTCGAATTATTCTCGATGGATCGCGAAATCGTTGCCGCGATTCAGCTGCGTCGCGACGTCCCGTGTGAGCGTTGATAAGAACCGAGGTACGATAGAGCGTGACTGAGGGAAAAGTGTGTGGAAAAAGGAACTTTATCGTGGCTCTGCATCGGATGCGACGCAACACAAACGTAACCGTTCGGTAAATGGAAGCATCGTTAACGATGGGAACGCCGTGCTATTAAAAACGCCAATGCGCTCGACCTAATTCTCCCCCGCATTCACCGTAAACCCATTGTGTTCTCTACTTTAATTAGAACCGTTTGAATCTGCGAACGACATCGACGAGATTAACGTTGCATCGGTGTTTATGGTGCAGCGTGCCACTCATCCTCCTCCCAATACACTTCTGCGCTAAAGACATCAGACAGAGACAACTCGAGTGAATCCACGTCGCTGCTTTTATATCGCGATTCGTCACATTTTTTTTAATTGGTATTTTCGTTTCGTACGCGAGCTTCGTTGTGCTTCTATAAATGGCGATTTAGCTGTAGAACGAGAGTGGAGGTGGATTTATAAATGGGTAAAGTTGATCCATTTAATCGTGTATTTGAGGATGTTTTGTATTATTTTAGAAAAGATTAATTTAGTGATGTTGCTGTGAATAATTCTTTTTCTCTTGCTTAATAATGTGTGAGAGAATGAGAGAATGTTAGTAAATAGACGGTAGTTCGCAGTTTTGTCAATTACAATTGTAAACCGAGATGCCCGTCTGGTGAATGGTACGGCTGTACTACTGAAACACGGTCCGCTTAAGTAGCTTAAGACTGTTTTCAGGCAGACATACACAAACACGGGGAAACAGTACATATCACAAAGGCGCAAAAACTCTTACCCCTTTTACTTGCTCGCTGTGACAATTCAGACGTTAAAGCGCCTGGAAAATCCCTCAAAATACGAACAGGCTTTTCAAACAAAACTTAAGAACGTCGTTTTCACTTCACCGCCTCTTTATTACTATCTGCTAAACCGAGAAAAAGTGAAACCATCTATTCTAGCGAGATTTTACTTCCGTCGCACTTCGTTACTGTTCTGTCATAATTTTACAATTAATTCCTACTTTTTATTGTTATTACAGCATTATAAAATTATTTTTTAAATATTAGCTATATTTTTTGCACACTTGGTGAAGGTGAATTTGCCAATTTAATTTCATAAATGTTAAATTTAATTTGCACGAGAGAATTAATATGGAATAGGCTACTTATAGAAAAAGCACTAATTTCTGAAAATTTTATATTTCATCACACAAAGCTCACTTAAAGTCTTATCGATACAGCACACGCACGGTGTGCTGCCCGCGCTTCGAACAAATTTCGAACGTGGACGGGCGAGCGCATGGTGGGAACGAAAGCGCATACGCTTCATTCCCCTCAAAGAATTCATTTCGCTCGAAATCCCGGTTACAATGAGGCCCCGGCCATTAATTTCGCGATTAAAAAACTGACGAACTTCCGGCCACGGCGGAGAACAGAGAGTCGAAACAATGTCCCACGGCGCTAGAGAAATATTGGGGAGGGCGTGACGACGTACGGGAAACCAGTCGAGTTCCTCTACGATGGCATTTGCATACACCCGCGGCGCACAGGTGGACCCGTGCTACGCTTCACAAAGCATAAATCGTCCCGTATGTGGTCGAAGGAGTAAACTTGCACCATGGACAAGATAAAAGGAAAAAAGATAAGCAAAAAGTGTCTAGATGCACGCTACTGTTTAATCTTTCCAGCACTGAACGTTGTACCCAACTTGAAATTACTGAAAATGACGGCAGTTTGAACAAAAAATTCGATTCTCGCCGTAATTTTCACTTCAGTGTGTAATTAAAGACATTAACTTAGACAATTTCGTTATTTTTTCTGGTTTGCCTCCTGGAGGAGATATTTATGTAAATGTCTGCAAAGGTAGAAAGAAATAGGTTAAACATTTTTTTTAGAAAAATGGTTTCGAGAAAAACGCGTTTAAAGTTTTCTCCGGTAAACTTATTATACACGCGTGACACGCTATGCTCCAACGGGTCGTAGCTCCGTTAATTCTTCGAATTCCGATCTAAAACTTTGGGAAGACATTCTCAAGATATAAAGCTCTACGATTTATCAAAGCAAAAAATTCGATTTTTTCATCGATTTGTCATGAACTTAAAAAAGGATGTATGACATCAAACCTTTGAGTACTGAATAGATTCATACCTAAACTTGCTCTTGGAATTGCTGTTCGTTTACGACCAACGATGACCGCAATAATATTTTCACACCGACTACAACAGTTCCCAAAACTCTCAAAATATCAAAATCCTCTTCATACTCCAAGTAAAAATACAACGAAACCCCCGTATCCGTGGTTGCAGGTATCGTGCGAAGGATCTTGGAGAACCTATCTCCGCGGATACAGTGGTTCCACAGTGTATCTAATATACGAGGCCTCGCAGCAACCTGAAAATGGCCTCAAGCATGAACTAACTTTCACGACCTTTCTTACAACCACATTCCATTCATCCTGAGGAGTCGCGGGTCGTTACAATTCCAGGACAAAGAATTAAGAGAAAGGGCAAGAATTACAGGAAGCGAAGAACAAACGTAAGGATAAAAAGCCATCCTCGACTAAAAAGAAAAGAGGAAAAAGCGAGACGAAGGGACAACGTAACGAAATACGACCTGTAGGAGCAGTGGAGGATTGAAGCCTAAGAAATAAAGGGGAAAAAATCACTATCAAAGAATTCACCGCGTTCTCTTGGGCCATCCCGTTGGCCGTCCTTCGACTATTCTTGTTAACATATCAAAGACTCTACAGCGATATTTAAATTTATTCCTCCCGCCACGCCCGTTTACCGTATACAGCTTCTCTTTCGATGCTCTTACGTATCGAAGGCATGCTACAAGCATCCATGGTTCAGTGGTATATTCATGGGATGATGGCTGGTACGCTCGAGCTTTTCATAAAGAGCCAACCGGCTTCGCCGTGTTTCGAGCCCGAAAGCTCGTTTCTCTCGCGAAATCCAACCCCCTTCGTCCCTCTCTCTCTCTCTTTCTGCTGGTGTTACACACCATACACCATGCTCGTGTGTGTGCGCGGATCGGCTGAAACGTACTAGCTGGATTTTCCATTGTCCTCGAGCGTATGATAGATTGGCTGGAAACGAGGGCAAGTGTTCGATCTCGTACATTCTATTTTTTCCCCCCGGCCGGGGATAAAGTGCCTTGCATAACTTCGAAATATTTTTAAACGCGGAAGAATCGCCATTTTTTTGCATCCTCCATCTTCCGGCGAGATTTTTGCAAAGAGGACATTTTTTTGATTTTTGCTTTTGATCGAGAGGAATTTTTTTAGCTTGTTTTC
>NW_017100399.1:772583-791867 GCF_001263275.1 Habropoda laboriosa | reverse complement strand
TCTTTATGAAAGTAAAATTATATGTTTGATATAGTTTTTTTTTTTTCTTGCTTCTTTGTGTATTTATTATTATTACAGGCTGCAATCAGGAGTTCATGAATATTTCATGATGTGTATAAGTAGAAATATTTGCATATTCAATGGGCTTTCGATTATAATGAAAATAGGGTGTATTTTAAGAATACAGAGAGCGACGGAATATGCACTTAATTTATAAACTTCTGTCCAAACGGCGAAGTGTGTCATTTAACACAATAAATTATAATTATCTTTCCTATCCTCTAATGGAAATTCATGAAAAATTCTGAGCATCTGAACGCGGAACGAAGAAGCCATATAGGAAGTACTCAAGATGGATAAAAAATTAACGACAGCAAAGTAAAATAAAACGAAACCACGCAATTACCAAAAATTAAAAAAAAAAAACGAAATAACATCGTAAAAACTCACATCCACAATTTCCCAACCACTAAATAACGCAACAAACCAAAACCAACACAGAGAGAAGAAGCAAAACGGTGAATCTCCAATTATCTCACGTACACATTCTTAAATCACACTTCGCGCCACGACCGTTTCCCTCTCGAACCCGCGGTCGCGCTTCTCAACATAAATTCTTTTCAAGCAGCATCCGTGGTCGCGCTACCAGAACGAGTGAGAACGAAAATTGAAAGTGGAGCAACCTCGAGGCTGCGTCTCGCTACGCGTATTTGCACGCCACGCAGAAATTGCATTTCAGCCGGTCGTCAATTACCGCGGGAACGGGCTCGAAATTCTAAAAGCTTCGAAACGCCACGTGGTAGGGCGGAAGTAGGTGGGAGTGTAACGAAATAAAGGTGAATAATTAACGCGAGGCGGCCGTCATCCGGCGAGTACGTTAAACAGGTTATATCGCTTACACGCCCGGAGGAACGTTGTTACATCATTTTTAACGTCCACTCGAGCATAGACTTCCTTAAGGGACGTTCTCTCCCCTTTCGCCCTTTTCCCTCGGTGTTCGCGGCGGCAAGAAACGACCGGCAACGCAAGAATTTACTGCGCCATTAAGTGTCGCGCACAATGCCGGCCGACCAACAACGCCTCACCGGTACAGGCCATCAAGCTTTCCGCGGCGGAACTTCAAAAATATTCTACGCCGGTGACGTTTCGAGATACTTCGACTGTTAACGTTCCAACGCCCGTAAATCCCCTCGACCGTGTAATATCGCGTTACCGTTTAACGTTCGAGAGCACACCCGACGACGGCGAAGGCGACGAAGGGCTGGGACGCGCCTCTAGCGTTAGAGTTTCGATTAAAATTCTGATTCCGTCGCGAGAGGCGTCGTTGCGTTTCACACGATTAGAATAATGGCCAACGTTACCCGGGAAGAGAAGGAGGAGGGCTCTTTGCCACGAGGAAGTCGCGGAATTGCATTTGAACGCTGGCTGTTTCGCGAGAGGGTGGTTATGGAATATTTCGCAAGCAACGAATGTTATTTCGAGATTCGTGGGAAGTAACGTTCATTCATTTCCACGGTGAAATTGCTGTTTTTTTGCCGGGGTTGACCGTAGTACGGTATTCGGGACATTTTTGACCCGTCGTCTGTTTTATTTCATTAATAACTTTTGCTGTTATTAAATTTGTGCTTCCTTTACGTTATATTGAAAGCTTATTGTCTAGGTTCATATAGCGCGCTCATAACTAAAATTGCTATACATAAGGTCTTTGGGTCAAGAAAGAGACCTTTCGGGTCAAAAGAGACCCAAAGACGTTAAGAACGAAATAGGGTTAGAGAGAGCATAGGGGATGGAACGTTCCAAAAGGAATTAGGACTGAACAGTTACTGGAATTTCGTAATACGAGGAGTTCATACATTATACTAAATCTGGCGAAGAAATGTAATTTAAATTACATAGTGCTTTCTGTGGGAACATTACGACTGTACTACTACTTACGAACGGCAGTACGTGTCTAGTAAAATAATAAGTGCATTAAAGCTTAACCCTCTATGGGCCGAATATTTTTCTTGACTGTAAAAGAATTTATGTAACGTAAAATTAGCAAATATCGACCTATAAATACAGAATAACAGTGAATTCAGCAGTTTCGACAATTTTATCATAACGAATACATATTGTAACTTTGAAGTAACAACGGTTATCAAGAAAGTTACTGGTTAATAACGAGACACTGTACAACAAGACGTTTATACCATTTTGTGGAAGGAAGTTCAATTATTTAATAAAATATCGATGTATTAGTATGTGACTTGAAAGTTACACGGGCCCATAGAGGGTTAACCTAAGCCAACCTTCGGAGAAATGATTTTCTACCACTGAAGGATTATTTCAGACCGTTCCGCTTGGTATAATTAATGAATCAGAGACAGTTGAAATTCGTCAAACGAACAAATTATGGTCGGTTCTTCGAGACGTAATAAGCGGATTAGAAATGTGAGATCCCGAAAGAGAATAATGGAAGCTAGCTGTGACTAGCGAATAGTAGACACTTGCCTTCACAAATGTCACGTCGGTATAATCCCGCGCGCGCAAGAAATACTTTGAAAGGATACCATTTGCGATTCTACATCTTGTGCTCGTCACCAAAGAGCTTTCCATTAGTCCCAGTTTCCCCGTAAGTTCTCCAATGTCGCTGGATTTCTTTAAATAGAAACGATCCCTCAGAATCGATTCCCTCTTACTGCTGCAACTGTGTAGAATCAGTCTACAAAGTAGTTTCCTCTGAAGAGTCCACTAAAATGCATTCCTTCTATCTCCCGCCCTTTATTTCCTTTGAAAATATTCTCTCCTCCGTGGACGACGATCAAGGAACAATTAAATTTCCGTAATTTCCAGGCGAACCTGATTGTTGCAAAGTGGCTAAAGACAGTTTCTATCGCGAATAAATCGCGATAAATAAATATCGGTTGCTTCACGGTTCGACGAAGAAACCTGCTACTTGTCGTTACAAGGAAACCTTTAAGAAAAGCTTCTCCAACAGATCGCCGTAAACATTCTGACTTCTTTTAATACTCCTCCGGCTGTAGGAAGTCGCCGAAAGTACTTGGAGAGAATCGTCCCTCAATAATTTCCAAGTGCCCGCCTCAAAAGGCGAACCTTTTCTACGAGAACGAAACGACGCGGAGGATCCCCGTTCGACGCGAAAAAACGTTCCGTGGAAAAAGAACGTGTATTATCGAGGATCGTCTTGACCGAGAACGTCATAAATATCCGTCAAACCGACACGATAAACTGCGGAGAACGATGGTCGGGGGAAACGGAGAAACGTCGGCTTCGATCGCTGCGGCGCCGAGCATTTTAACCCTTTCGCCGAAGTGATTTTAATACGTAACGCGTGTGTGACAGGCGGTCAATTTTTAACCACGGCTGCAAAATTTGTTTTGACAGCAGTGTTTTAAAATTTTGTTTATTAAATTAAAGTGAAACTGGGCAAAGAATAAAATTTAAGATAAATTATAGCGTGAGCGAATTTTATGCAGTGAAAAGGTTGAAACAGCCGTCTGATAGCGAAAAGTCTGTAATTTTAAAATTCGGTTTATTAAATTAAGGTGGAAATTTTCAAAACGCATATAGGCACCAATAGCAATGAAAGGGTTAAAGCAAGCAACTGTGATCTTGATAATTTCCTATTATTTCTAAAATAATTAAATTTCACTCGTTCCCGACGATGATCTATACAGTTTTAAAGTGGAATGCAGTCTTTCTTTGCGGTCAGACGGCTGTTTCAGAACACTGTGCGGCGTAAAGTGCAAAAAGCGATGTAACGCGTCGCGGGCACGAAACGAAGAGGAGTAACTTATCGAGTTTTCCGGTAATTAAGTTGAAAATAGCTTTCATTCGCCGTACACTCAGCTTCGGTTTGACGTTTGACCCGGATGAATAATTCCTTCGATTCCCTCGACGCGCGAACAAATTGCGAGTCGGGATTTAAAATGTCCCGGTGTGTATTGCCAGGCCAACGTTACGCTTTACAGCTCTCCCTCGATTTCTCTCTTTCGTTCTCGATCGATATGGAGAGAGAGAGAAACAATCGTTCGTTGCACTAGGTCTGAGTCGTTTATGCACCTTTTCTGGTCGAATTGTGGAACCGGGTTCACGCTGTGTTCGTAATTATGCAAGTGGAAAGTGGCCTAAGTATTCGTATATTCGTCGTTTCAAGATATTCAGACACTTTCCTTCGAGTATATTAAAAATTAGTTTTTCACCGTGTAACAAAATATTTTACAAAATACTTGCTCTTATAACGTAAATCTTTTCTACGATGCAAGATGAAATAAGTGATAAATTCAAATTTGTTAGATTTTTTACTACTGTCATAATCACCGACACAATTACAACTCTGTCTAACTCAACCCCTTGACAGTATAATAAAATTATGAATTACGGTAAAAAAATGTAGATTTTACACGGGATACAAAACTCTGCGTTATAGTTATGTGGCGACCGCTGCGGGGGGGCCACGCACTTAGGCCTGGCGACTCTCGAGGCGAAGAATCGAGAGATGCTTTTCCAAGACAAGAGTATTGCCTCGGAAATGCAGGCCCGCGCTCCCCACTTCCTGAGACTTTCCCAGGGAAAAGGGGCTACTTAAGGGAGCCCCGAAAAAAGGCACGAGACCTTTTGTCGTAGACCTTCTCTGCACGCGCATCATATCGCTTACATTTGAAATTAGTTTAAGCATTACCGTTTCAATAAATATATTTTTGTTACCAAACTTCGCGAGTAATCATTCGCACCACGTCACTTCCAAAGTTACGACAACAATATCTCGCCCCTTTATAACTTCCTTCCTAAGAAACTCTCTTGATAAGAAACTCACTTAGATATTTCACGCTCTGCCCGAGACTCTCGCGGGATAAACTGTCGAAGTGTATCTTGTATATACACTATGTTTAAAAGGCACAGATAAAAACTGCACAAACTGATAGAATTCTCTGAAAGAAACGAAGCAGTCTCAGAAAGAGCCTCGGTACATAACACCACGTGTCATCTGTCCACCGCCCAATCAAACAAAAGAATCGCCAAGAACCACGTTTAAAAAGCAACTGTCCCAGAACGAACGAGAAAATCGCCGTGGACGAAATTTGTCAGCGCGGTTGGTTACGCCGATGAATTCATTATTCGATTTACCTTTGCCAAATAGAAGTACCGTGGCGAACGTGGCCAAAGGAAAGAGCTATTAACGAGCGGCAATAACGAGCCGAGTTCTACATCCCTCCACTCCCCACTGTCGCCCTTCCTGAGCAACCAAGCACCGGGAGGAAAATTCGATTGCAGCATAGTTTTGTTAGTAATTATACAGGAGCAAGCACGGCGGTCGATAACGAACTTCGCGTTAACGTAAATGAGTTTCGAATGATTCTCGCGGGAGACGCGGAAAATCCACGACAGAGGAGCGGAAGTAGCGAGGTTGTCCAGGAGACGACGCAATCCGGCCTCCCCCGGGGTAAATGGAACGGAATTTTAAGTCCTTCCACGCCGATGAGAACGTCGCGCGCGAGCTGAGGAAGCTCTCTCATCTCGAGACACCGCTTTGTGAGGCTCGAATCAGACGTCACGCGGAACAGACGTGCAGACACCGTCGGATTCTCCATCGGTTGCTGGATGAAGCTTTTTGGACCTGGTCAAAGCGCGCTTCTGGGAACTCACGCCGGTGTGTGGAGTATGAATAACAGAGAGGAGATTGTGAATAGTAGTTATTTATATCGGTGAGCAATCTGGTTAATGTGGAGCTTTCGCGTATTAAATTGGGAATCAGGAAGAACGTACTATACGGGGTGGTTCGTTTATATCTTGGATTTAAAATGTCTTTACTTTAGTTTTTAAGAGTGGGGTCAATCTTCTGGAATTATTCCATTATAACCGATAGAAGACCTTTTCTGAGGTAATCGTTTTTTGGAAATTGCAAGTTTATCTGACATAAGACCTCATTTTTTTTCTAGGCAATATTGCAGAGAATTCTGTGACAAATTTGGCAAGCTACACTTTCATGACTTTGAACGTGCAAAATTACATTTTTGCTAGCTTCAATGTTTTCCAAGGTAGAAAGTATATCCTTATCTAATTATCCAGAAATGGGCCTCATTTCCCTTGGAAATAGCATGAAATCTGCGATTCAACGTGCTCGAAAGAACACTCACTCGGCACCTCTCGTATTATTGCAACAAATTCTCGAAGTCGTTATTATCTACAAATAGGTCTCACTTCCCTTAGAAATAGCATTTAAACCTGCGATTCTCAAGAATCCTCGCTCGACGGTTCTCACATCATCATAGATGACAAATTTCCAAGAAATCTAAGAACCCTACAGCAACTACTCTAACGCTCCCTACACTTTGTCTAAATTTCAGCAAAAATTCCTCTACAGCAAAATCCACGACCTACAAAGACCGTTATCTCAGGATAACGTCAAAAGACACTCGCCACTCTGCAAAAGAATTCCAGCATACGCGTGTACCGTACCCCCCGTGGAGAGGTCACATGCGCGGTGGAAAGTCAACAACCCAAAAAGGGGGGTTTTCTTATGTTAAGCAACAATCCCCTTCCATTGGAAGGAACTGCGTCCCACCTAAACAACCTCCTCCAATGAGGAGTCACCATCTACAACCCCCAGAAGAAATCGGCCACCAATCAGCAACTGGCCGAGCGGATAAAACTAAGGAAACGAGGCAGAAGCGCGTCCTTTTTTGGAAGTCTTGGCAGTTGGTCTTACGAAAATTAGTATTTTGATAGTCTCGTGGCGACATCACCTCAAGTATCACTCTGTTGCGAATAAAACTAGTTCTTAGAATTTCACACTGAATAAATCAAGGTGTGATTAAACTCACGTACCGGTTCGGCAATTAAGCATCGAACATTACGCGACCCGAACATTGATCCGGCTCGAAGGAGCAATAGGTGAAATTGCGCTGCAAAGCGTCCAGCAGGTGTTGCGCCGTAAGAAAAAGGGGTGCAGACTCGCACACGCGCCTCGTTCATGCTTGACGTACGTGCGCCACGTGACTATGTCGCGGATCCGCGGGAACTGTACGTGAATATTGCGACGGACGCTCCGTCACAAAGCGGTCGTTTGGCTTCGACTCTCTGCGACAGAAATACTTATCGTCACCCTTACTAGCGCGCAAGAGTCACGCACGACTTCGCACCGTGCAACTTACCGGCTGTGAGCTATCGTCTCAAGCTCGCTATTAACTGCTCAGCTACCGAGCAGCTAACGTACACCGCACCTGGTGACGTTTGTTTGCCCAGGGATATGCACATAGCACGTGCGACTAAGAAACCGACGAGAAGTTACGCACGCAACCGGGCAAATCTGAACGGTCTCCGACGTGTTTTACGTTCGACTGTGCCCCGCCGCGGAGCAATTAAACCTTTCGCGATGAAGGAGCTGTCCGTCACTGTTGTGCCACTGCGTTCGGAGAAATGGGACTGAAATGTTTATTGGATAGACTGCGTAAATGAAGCAGTGTAGAGGTTGCTTTTTTTATCAGACGGAGTAGTGTCTTTGTGAAAGATTGCTTGCATACGGGGTGGTTCTTTTGTATCGTGCAAGCTGATTTGAACACGTTAACACGTTCGCTACCACGGTTCTGTTGAAGCACGGTCCACTATCCTTTCAATTATTTTGACTTACATTCTTAATATCTATATTTTTTTCAGTTTTACTATATTTTTTTTTTAATACTCAAACTGTGCATCTTTTTGCAATGTATAACATGTGGATAATACCATTCTATCATGGGAATTGGTGCGTCACGTGTGAATTTTATAGGAAACAAAAGGTATACAGAATGAGGCACGTAAAGTATGTCAATTGAATATTATCAAAAATATTCTCAGAAAGAATTGAAGCATTTTAAGAGGCACACTTTTCGAAGAATTGAAGCCTTCACTTCAAACTTTTCTCATATCGTCAATATTTTCGATAGTATTCAATTGTCACGCTTTACGTGTCTCACCCTATAAATTCCACACTAAGTCGTTGTTTTTTAAACATTTTACTTAGGTACAACGAACCCTGCACACCAAAAATAGTACACCTCGAAACCACTGCACAACATACCAACGTTTTTTCCCCCACTATCACCATTCACCACAATAATTCATACGAGGAGTCTAGCGTTCGACATGGGAATCAAATTCGCGTCGATATTTCCCACCCCATCGTAGCCAGACATAAATCGTCAGCCGTCGTTCGATCCTGGTAAGTCCGCTAATAGCTCGAAACCCAGCTAATTTTCGCCACCATCGCCGTCTAGTAAAAATCCAGATCGCCGGCTGGCGATGAAAAATAAAACAGACATCGCGCCATTATCGTAGCTCTCTCCCTCCTCTCTCTACGCAAGCGGGCGACACATCGGGCCGCGATGAATTTCGCGTTAATATCGCGACAAAGCGTCACGTCCCCCCTGGCCGGCGTTCAGCATAGATTAGACCACCCTCTCTCTCTTTCTGCATCCCTGTCGCCATCACGTCCTTCGGTAACTGTAACGCGTGATAAAGTGAAAATATCTCGAGCGTCGAGAGGATTGGTTCTATCAAGCGAGAGAGCTACGCTCGGATAAAGAAAGGGGGACCATTTTTCAGCGACTACGTACTCCTCTTTATCTGCAGAGTGGCGGCCCCGTGTTGGTGGTACGGAGACACCGTGTAATATCCGCTGGTAGCGGCTTCTATGCATTCATAAGATATTCATAAGCGCCGCCGTCTCGATTCCCGTGGCCAACAAAAGGCGGACCAACGACTATCCTGATGGCGGCATAAAGAATCCGCAACAACGCGTGAAGAGAGAGAGAGAGAGGGGAAAAGAGAGAGACGTTGGCGTCGTGTTTTCTAGCCTCGAGTTTCCGCTCGAACCATCGACGTTGTTCCTCCAGTTTGCTTCCGGGTGCAAGAGGTCGTGCGTGGAGTTCAAGCAGATGTTGTTTTATCAGCAAACGGAGAATCGGAAGATGTTCGTGCCGCGTTCGACTGTTTACGTTGAGATTATAGCTTATGAAATATTTCGCGATAAAGATCAGCTCTCGGAGTTTATGTTTGTTTCGAAAGAGAGAAAGAGGGTAAGAGGGAGAAAGGAGGGTAGTAACTTAGGCGTAGTAGCGATAAGCTTGAAATAGCGCGGCTTGAGCTTTAGAGCTGTAAGCAGTACTTGCCTCTTTTTGTTAGCTTTAGATTGTCTGCTTGAGAAAGCTGGATTATACGAAACGGTGATCGGGATTTTTATCGATACAGAGAATTCTTATTTGTTCTTGAATTTGTTTAAAAATTAAACCGCCTGGTGTTCGAAGAGGAGGAAAGTGAAAGAGAGAAATGATCAAAGGAAAAAATAACGATGCAGGGACAGTGCTGTATTCATAGCTGTATTTCCAGAACGAAATTTCACAGGGAAAATTGTCATATATCGATGAAAGTTTTTCGTGAAAATGTGCAACAACTCGTGCGGTATCCTCGTTAGTGGCTCGACTATGAACGCTCCACACACAACAGATCGATCTTCCGAGTGAAGTTTACTTTTTCCGCGAGCACACACGTGCGGCTAAGCGAGTTTCCATTGCCGCTGCGGAATCATTTCCTTTTCTCTTCTTTCGCCCTTCGAGGGAAATATCAATTTTTTAAATCTCGCTTTTAACGTTTGACGAGCTGAGTGTTCGATTCGTGAATCTCTTCTTTTTTGTCCATTCGTACCGTACGGAGGAGAATGGTGCAAACGAAAGGACGGGCAGAAATTTTAAGGAATTAAAAAGGTGAATATGATTTGAACGGTTTGGGAAATATCGACGGAAATTTGCAAAACCGGCTGGAAAATTCACCAGTCGCCAGTGGGTATAATTTTCAATTGGGGTAATAAAAGTTTACTTTAATTTTATAGCGGTATCATTTTCTCGTACCGAGCAACGAGGTATTTTTAATTAAATTGAACGGAGATATGTACACTACCGGCCAAAAATTTGGAATCACCTGCGAATTTGCATCAATAGTGAAATTGATGTTGTGGAGATCAATACCACTTTATAGTTGGGGCCACGATATAGCGAGGTCGTAAATTAAACTCTCAAGAATCGGCATCGATTGATGATGCGGCACTCAAGGCCGTGTGTTGCAGTCTGTTTGAGGGTTCCAACAATAAACGAATGGTAGCATATGATTTGGTACTTCAAGTAGAAAATGGTATTTCATTTACAAATGGAAAATATGTTAATATTAAAGCTACACAATCCTTTTGCATTTTCTATCTGCATCTTGTAACCGTACTTCCAAATGCGGCTTTTCCCAGAAGAAAAAAACCCTAAATTGTCCTAGCTGAACTCAATTTTCAGTAAATATATCTAATTTGTCCTAGCTGCATGCAGTTTTCAGTAAATATATTAGAATCAGTTGACTTTCGCTGGATACAAGAATTTTTCGTACGGTCCTGACAATGGTTTCAAGTACTCGTATCTCTGTCAACTTTCGGGTCCCGGCAGCTAAAACATGTTCACTTTGACGTCTGACCGATTTTACGACCTCGCTATATCGTGGCCCCGACTATACCTCGTTTCGATTGATTTGAATGATAAAAAATTCGTTAAAAAGTTATTATAAATGCTAACTTTTTTTTCGAGAATTTTGGTGCAACTTGCAGTGCATAGTGATTCCAAACATTTGGCCGATAGTGTACATATATGAATAAAATTTGTTTCTGTTTGTTCTTCAGTATTTTTCAACTGTACTTATGTGAGCAGAATTTGTATTGACAACTAACTTTTTTTTCGAGAATTTTGGTGCAACTTGCAGTGCATAGTGATTCCAAACATTTGGCCGGTAGTGTACATATATAAATAAAATTTGTTTCTGTTTATTCTTCAGTATTTTTCAACTGTACTTATGTGAGCAGAATTTGTATTGACAAGTGTTAAAAAAGTCTAAATGAACGGACGCTCGAGTGGGCCATGTGCCTTCTTTTGCCGCGCTTCCCCCTCTTAAGGAGAGTTCTGCCTCGAGGGAAGGCTATGGAAGGCCATACTGCCAAGGGTGTTCTCTTGACGAGCCGTCGGGCCATGTGCCTTCTTTTGCCGCGCTTCCCCCTCTTAAGGAGAGCTCTGCCTCGAGGGAAGGCTTATGGAAGGCCATACTGCCAAGGGTGTTCTCTGTTGAGTCAAAATACAGTTCTGAGTTCAAAACCGCCCACGATTACTTGTCTGATTAATCGACCACCACCTTTACCTATCACTCCCGTGATCTATTATCTTACACAAGGGACACAGCTAACCCTAGTACGGTCCTCGGGTCCTTTTTGACCCATCGTCTTCTTATTTTTTTAATAACTTTTGCTGGTATCAAATTTATGTCCCCTTAACAGTATATTCAAAGTTCATTCTCTAGGTTCATATGACGTTCTGGTAACAAAAATTGTTACACACAAGGTGTTTGGGTCTTTTTCGACCCAAATGCATAGTCAGAAAGAAGATCACACTAGGGTTAACTATCACGCACCAATTTTTATGAAATTTATTCACGATGTAGCATTTGAAAAAAATATTCAAAACGTATTTTTTTCTTACACATCTAAATGCTAAAAACGGGTACACCAAATACGTCCCACTTTCCATCAACCGCGAAACAACGTGACTTATTTCAATCGCGTGACTTGCTCTTCTCAGCAAGAGTAGGTACCTCCTGCTGGACAAGCAGGAAGGAGAGAGCAAATGCCAAAGCTCTAAGCAAGGGTGTCCCAAAAAGGTCGATTCTAAAGCCAAAACAACAGCTGTCCGCGTGGAGAGAGAGAGAAAGCAGAGAAGAGTAAAGCTACGAGAAGCCAGCTAGGTAGTTGGTTTAACGGCACTGCGGCAGAACTCGCGGTAGAGACAAAGGCCCAGGGCAAACGACTGAGTGGCACGCTGTAAATTTCGCCTACGCGCCCGCTAGGTGGTTTAATGCAGATTTAGATAGGTCGGGCCGGCGCGCATGCGGCTTTCAGGTCTTAGAGACTTAGCCTAATTAATTTATAGACTGCGCCCCTTATCTGTTGCTGGCGACGTCGTTGCCGGCTGCATCACGTTGTTCAACACCCGGGGCTCTCGGTATACCTGGTAGTAGATAGCTGCAGAGTTGCCCTAAGTGCGCCCCTAGAGAACAGACAACTGGTACAGTTACCGCCTCTTTCTCTCTCGCGCGCGCACGATAACACCGAGGACCCCCGATGCATCTCTTCGGCGGAACGTGTCACGAGAAGAGGAGCTGGAACTTCTTACGTCATGGTTCGCGTGTTGCGCAGAGTTTTGAGTGGATTTTGTTGCAGTCATTTCCTACGGGGCAACGAGACGAAAGTTGGAATGGCGTGTAAAACGCACAACTAAGGGGGAATTGTGTAATAGTTTGATGAGGAAACTGGTTGGTACGCTGATGGAGTAATCTTGAGACGATAGGGTTTAGGAGTATTCGACGTTTTCTGAATTAGGTGTGTCCAATGGTGATTACTTCGACGTGTCTCGCGAATGATGGAACACAGAAGGAATATAGAATGCAAGAATAATTATATAAAAAGTAAAAGAATCTTGCAAGAAAACATTCCGAAGTGATAATCACCGATTTTGATAAAACTCTGCTATACGGTAGTTTTCAAAAGATATTCGATACCTATTTTTTTGTATCGGCGATTATGCACAGTGAAGGGGTAAAAAACCCGCCCTGAAAGTTAGACACAGTAAGCATATTAACTCTAATATCTCTAACGCTATTAGAGATATTTACAATAATGTAAATTGACGAATTTTGCATTCTCCAACAAATTTGAAAAATAATAAATAATTTTGAGGAAGTAAGTTTATTACCCTCATCTTCGAGAGCGATTTTCAACCCTTCAATATGGACGATTGCCAACTAAAAAAAAAGACGTGTCAAATATTTTTTTGAGTCCTATCATATACCAAAGTTTCATCAGTATCGGTGATTATCCCTTCTAGAAAAGAAAATGAGTGCCGTAAGTAGCTAAATAGGTATTTGAGTCAAGCCTCAAGACTTGTATGTTCTCCAGTGTTTTAATGTAATTATGGTACAGGTAGTGTACTGGTGAATGAAGTTGCTCGTAGTGAGAATGCGTTTACTTTTCTGCGACGTCTAGAAGAGGATAATGTCGTATAAACGGCTTCACTTGCGGACAGCGCTGAATTAAATTAAGCGAAGACTGATTGGCACCCGATTGTTAGACTGATCCTACTTGATCGGTGATCTACAGCTTTTAAATCGGATTGTTACCTGGTTAATTAAATATCTGCCGGATTAAAATCTGTCGGAAGTTGACGCTCTCTCTTGACATAGAATCGAAGCATCCTCTCCAAGAAAAGTGAACTTTCTATCTTGAGGTAATTATTCGACGAATAATAGATCATTCTATTTTAAACAATAAAGTAATTCAAATTCTGAAATCTCACCTCGTTCTTCGTTCCTCGAGAATTTCATTCTCAAAAGTGCTTCGAAATTATAATTGTCGGTAGAATTATTCGTATCACTGTCGCATAAGCTGCGATATACAGTGATTGCAAACAGGTATAACTAGATCATCGGTAATGCCTTAGACGTAAGGATATTTGCTATTAACGTCGCGATCTAGCTGAAGGAATCGATGATTAGGCATGGAAATTGCTGGAAATAGAGATTCCATGGTGTCGATGGAAACTCCCCGCTGGCGATTCTGTAAGATTCTACTAGAATTATGCACTCGCTCTGAACTGTTCCATTCCTCAGATCTCGTTATGAATAATTATGGACTTGCACGTTCAAACCTTCTCTACTTTTCCATTTCACACTATCTGACTGGTATCGCGAACTTGGATCAGTTTATACCTTCAGCATGCAAGAGAAAAAAAATGTAAAATACGTCTCAGGAATGTATTATAAATTTCGATTAATATTTATGCACTCGTTACACTACATTCAAGATGTAATTAAAAGATATAAATTATAGTCTGAGCATTTTAATGGAACAATGTATTCATTTTTTTTTTTTTGCATATTTGTATAAGCAATTTTTATATATATATATTTTTATTATTTCTAAGATTCTATTTTATGGTGATTAAATTTGAGGAAAGTTTGTACTTTGAATAGAAATTGAAATGATTCGAATATCACGTCAGACGCAGCCAATCGTGGAGCATTTGTTGATCTGTTGATCGTTTAATGCTTAATACAGAAGTCAGACGGCGGAATCTATCTATTTCACGAGTAAATCGAATGGAGGCGATTATCTCTCGTTTTGCAGCATCTCCTGCGAGCTCCGAGCCAATCGATACGATGCTTGGTATGAAATTGAGTGCACTTTGCGCGGCGTGTCAAAGCGTTCAATCCCCGACCTAATTGTTCTTTCATAAAAATTCGTAATGAATTTCTCCTCTCTAACTTTTAGACAAGAAATCAAAATTTCACAGCTAAACGAAGTTATATCTGTCCAAATTTTACGAAACTATTAAAAAACATTTCGTATAGTGTACCAAGTGCGAGAATGAAATATGACGATTTTTAAAGTGCTATTGTGAGACACTCGGATTAAACGAAAATAAAATGCTTCGATTGAAAACTCGAAATTTATCGATTAATTCCACGAATAGCCTCCTCGACAGTTCGTATATCTTTCAATCGGGTCAGAAAATTCCGCATAACTCGTCGCGATCGAGCTGCATCGAGGTTTGTTTCAACCGATACGTGATTTTTTGACAAAACATTGATATTTTCATCACGATTATTATTTTTTAAATAAAAAGTGCATCCAGCAATAGTTAATTTGCATTGTGGCGGCCCATGCAGCGCGCACGGCGCCACATTGTAAACACAATCCAGACTGCGAGACGCGCGCCAACGAACGTGTCTTTCGTCGCTGTCGGTGTCGCGGCGGGCCGATAAGGATGGCTGTCCTCGGAAAGCGGGGAGACACTTAAGATCCGTTCCGAGGGCAGCCAGGGTCCCGACCGACGACGCGAAGGATTGAACCGCCGAAAGTCGCACGAGCGACATCAGACGTCTCGTCCGGATTTTCAGAAATAAAAGATTTCAAGCGCGAGCACGAAGTACGGTCATTTTCCTGTCACCCACACGTTAAAAAAATAATTCTACCTGAATCACAGAGAATTCGATCAATTTCGTTCGCTCGTTCGATGAGAAACGCTCAAGATTCGCCGATAGTTATCGCGACAGTGTAAGACGAAGCAGCCATAAGTGGCGAAAGCTCGTTAGATCATCGGATTTCTCTGAACGCTGTTAATTGCGTCGCGCCAGTAACACGCGTGCACGCGATTTAGTTTATCGCTCGACTTCACGGCGCAAACTGCCACGACGACGTCGATATAATTGTGTATCAGAAGCGGGGGAAAGGGTGAGAGTGTAGGGGTAAGATTTCGAACGACGTCGGTTCCTACAAGGCAATCGAATTTTCCCGGAGAATCTTCGCTTCGTCGGATAGACTGGCTTCGGGCAACAGCTATTCAAAGGCCCCCTCTCAACACACGGAAGCACAAAGGTGTGAACGTCGCTGTAGAACTCTTGGAATTGGGTTTTTAATTGGTAAGCAGGCTGGCCCCGACGTGACCCACTTAAACTTTGTCTCGGTGTTTGTGTTTAAAGAGAAGGCATTTCGAATCTTCGCCCTTCTCGGATACCTTTGGTTTGCTTCTTTTATGTTAACGGAGGTCCATGAATAGTCTACTCGTTGGTATTGATCAGGCTATTGGGAGTTTTGTATGTATGTGATTAAAATTTGGCGAATAATTTATTTATTTGTTTACTTATTCTTAGGGGAATATTTCCCGTTAGATTGCACAAGAATAGGCAAGTACTACAGGTAAGAGCAGAAATACTAACGGACGCAAATTCAAAATGAGAAACTTACGAGACTCTGGCAATATGTGTTACGAAGGAGTGAGTAGAAATATTGGAAGAATTTAAATATAACTGCTGGATAGGGTGCATTAGTAGAGAGAATTTAGTGTCAGGAAATGTTTTGCTGATAGAAAACAAAATGTCCAAACCATGCAGAATCGTTTAAAATGGAATCCAAACTGAATACAGATTTAATCCTTCGCCTTATAGCAACGAGTCAGAGCAGTGAAACAGATTCTGCTCAAGGTGTGACAAAAACAGTTAAAATAGCACCAAAGATTAATTTTAACTCTTGACTTTCCTTTTAATTTATAAAAGGCTAAGGATTACCAAATGCAATTAATCTATAATACACTAGCTTTTCTTGCCTAAACATTGCCCACAGTCGGTAAATGAAAAATCATAAGTCGAAGGATTATCTGCTCAACATCAATGACACAGTAACCTGTTCTACATCTCCTAAACTCCCTCCTCTCCATCGTCCATCAATCGCCAATAAATAATCACTACTCAAGATACGCCAATTACCAAAAGCATATCCACTATTCAAGACATACCCTTCAGTCTCTCCTCGATTAAATCAACAATTATCTCCATCGTCCATCAATCGCCAATAAATAATCACTACTCAAGATACGCCAATTACCAAAAGCACTATTACATATCCACTATTCAAGACATACCCTTCAGTCTCTCCTCGATTAAATCAACAATTGTTCCCCATACGCACCGCAAGACATAAAGAAACACAGGAACGAAGCGACTCGTTAGCCGGTATCGATTCGAACGACAAACCTGTGGAACGAATAGCAGTGGTCGGCGCAGAAATACCAGAAAATTAGTCGGTTCCCGCGAAACCGACGCGTACCTCGTTACGGGCAATTTTGGTTCCCAGTCAAATTCCGCATCATAGTGTGCAGGGGGCGGGGAAGGGAAGGGAGGGGAATGGTAACGATCTTTGGACGATACGGTTTCGATCGCAGCCTCGATTTTACAACCACGGCGGCGGCGACCAAGTGGTCGTGCATAGGAAGCAGTCGGCTCGGAAATAGGGTGCAGACCGTCGTAGCGTTGCGGCACTGCCAGCAGATAGCGTTGCATATTTCATGGTGCGCCGTAACGTAATGTACGCCCCGCATGGGAAATCCTAACGCGGTCGCGATGCCCAGCTTCCATCGCCCGAGCCTTGTAGCCTAATCTGTTTTGTCCTGTAGAGAACACGCCGACGTGAACTTTATACCGATCCACCCGCTTACTTCCTAGTCCTGTTTTCTTTACTACGTTCATACAGGATGGATAGGTGAAGTTAGTTCTGGACAGGATCTGTTAGACTTGCAGTCTGTTAATGCAAATGCTTCACGATTACGAATTTGGTGAAAGGCTACTTTTCAGTTTGGGATTTTTAGCCTAGTGTATGTCCTGGCGAGAGAAATTGAAGTTTACAGCTTTCGAATTTTTTGGAAATTCTCGCTTTCCCCGTTATTTAGAAATTAACTGTGGCGATTTAGAGATCGAAGGGCCAGAACCTGGAGGAAATTCCTTATTTGAACTTGTTGATGTACCTTAGGCATCCTGATCGGCCTAAGTAATTAGGTATTTTCAGGAATGACCACTCGGTGTATATGGGAAAAAATGGGAAGTGAGACGACGGTCAGTTGCAGAGCAAAAATCAGTTGGAAAAGAGCAATCAGATAGGTCAAAAGGTTCGGCACTGAGGCAAGTACCAATTAGGAATACAGCAATCAGACTAATTGAGTAGGTACTTAAACCAACAGGAAACACTTAGGCTTCTTCTATTAGCTCGTTGCTAAGTGTTCAGTCTGTGAAAGTTGTTTTTGCAAACATTAATAAACACGAACAAAATTTAGCATTCGGTTTCTCAAAGAATTAATTTACTGCTGTGCAATATTCGAAGACTGAGTCGAAGACTGTTCTTCTGAAAAGTACCTTTCACTCTATCCACATATTTTTACCATTTCATCATACGTCTAAACCATTTAACCACTCATCGATCCACTTGTTATTACACGAAATACCACTTTCACCCTTTGTCTACCCCGAAAACCATGCCAAAAATCGCAATATCGCATTTCAAGCGCCACAATAGTCCACACTGTCTCCAAACGGGGATCCTTTTCCACTCAACAACCTTGCACAATGGGCAAGCGTCCTTTGTCCCTGACAACAATGACCAAACACCTCCAATAGGTTCCCACGTAAATTTCTCCAATTCTAAACGTCCCCTAATCCCCGCTTTTCGCTCTTCTTTCACCCGTTTCCTTCATTCCCCCGCGTTTATGCCAAGGCCAAATCAACGGGCAAGCATGCGAATGGAAATCAGTGGGGATTCCTGCAGGTAAGACGAGAACCTTTCGATCGAGAAACGAACGAGACAGAGAGAGAGAGAGAGAGAGAGATCCAATTTCCGCACGCATTCTGACCGTAGCCCGAGGATCCGGACGATAGTCGCCTTCTGATAGGCAGCCTCGTTGAATTTACGGGACGAGCGTGCCCGCGTTTAATCTTGCCAATTGAATGTAATCTTGTTGCCTCTTTATAAGCGGTTCCTGGATATTCGGCGAATCGGGAAGTCGTTCTCTCGTGGACGACTCCTAGCTAACCCACCCCCACCCCACCGGTTTTCCCCCTTGGGGATCACCGTTTCTCCCCAGCGCCATTCCATCTCCTCTTTTCGCCTCGATATCAAATTGTAACGACGGATCCGCGAAGAAAAGGGAACCGGTAATGGATTTCTGAAAAGTTTCCGCCCCGACGTCGCACCGAGAACCGGCCGGACGGCGGCCTTTGTTCACGCCGGACTAAGTTTCGAGACGCGGAATTAGTGGCTCTTTAATGGGTCCCGCGCGAGCTACGCGGAACTTTTCCTCATTCACCCGGCCAAGGAAAAATCCAAGACGGAAAGTTTCAACGGGGCGATCGAACGTTCGCGACCGGGAACGGGCGAGTGAGAACGGATGAAGCGGGATAAGGTTCCGTGAGTGGTAGACGCGAGGCCAGTGGTACGAACAGTTTATAGTCGGACGGCAAGTGGAATGGCTCGGCGAAAGGGGAACCGTTTTAACCTGCGTTTAACACTATATGATATAAGGAGATAGAAGAAGATAGAAGAATTTTGTATAACGTTGTATTAAATGACATTTTTCGTGTTATACAGGGTGAGTCATAAATTGTGGATACTGAGTAACTTCTAGATTATGTGTGCTACAAAAAAGTGTTCTATATAGAAATTGCAGGGTATCGAAGGAAACGTGACTTTTTTAAATAATCTATTTGTTTACGAGATATCAAGGTAACATTGAATTATTTAAACGGAATGCGCACCTTTTTGTACGAAAATTTAAAAGAGCAGTGAGATAGGAAGATTATAAAATATAAAAGAAATAAACTAATTTTTATAAATTATAAATTATTGAA
>NW_017100399.1:752705-772253 GCF_001263275.1 Habropoda laboriosa | reverse complement strand
GAATTTTCTATAAATAATAAGATTTCTAAGAAATTTAAGATTTTTAAGAAAAAAGAGGACAATTTCTTTCCCTCATCACAGATTGCACAGGTGTATGGAGCACCTATTGTCTCAAAGGTAAGTAGCGAAAGGATGAACAACGTTTTCTCAAATATCTCGCTGATCATTAGGTTTAAGACAGCTAAAGTACTTTCTCACTGAAAACTCACTACTTCATTATGCAACCACATTAATACACAATTCATCCGTAAAATAGAATCGGAAAAAGTCAGGAGGTCTGATCAAACATTAATCCCCGATGCAATTCGCCACGCAGAAAAGTTGGTCTCGTGTTTGCAGACTAGCACGCGCTCAGACGTTCCACGGGGTTCTACCAGGAATCTCCAAGAACTCGATTCCCTTGTCGTTTATTTATCGCCATGAATTTCGAACGAGAGCCGGTCGACGAGCGGCGAAGTTTATCCACCGGCGATGAATATTTGAAATTCAATTCGCGTTAATAGGTATCGCGTAATTTCGTTTGCCAGAGCGAAACACGATTATTTTTCAGGAAATGCACGCGATCGAGGAACACCGAGAACGTCTCCTCCTCCTCCTCCTCCTTCTCCTCGCTTAATCACAATTAACGCTCCGCTTTATTACCGTTTCGCGGTGCTAGAAAACGCCAGCTTATGATCAGAAATATTAGTTAACGAACACGTATCGAACTTTCCGGCACGTGGCAACTTGTTGTTTTTATTCGACGCGTAATCAAGCGGCGAGTCGTACGCGAGTTCCGGTTTCGGAATTAGTTTCAAGGAACAAATACCGCGGTGTGTTTCGTAACGAGAGAAAGAGGGAAAGGGGTTAAAGAGAGAGAGAGAGTGGGAACAATGACGGATACGATAAACAATTTAAAATTTAATTCTGTTGTACACGTTCAGCCGAACGATTACGATTACGCGTTACGTCAAAATCTCATACGCGTGTTTTTGAACGGAGATTTAATAGTTTATTGTTCCGAGCGTGAACGCAATTTACGATCAAGCCTCGTTACATGAACGAGGCCGTTCCGCGTTCCATGGAAATCCTTTCGCGACTGAATAAACGACCAATTAATTGGATCACGTGGACTGCTTTTCACGAGTATGAATTGAAATAGCAACTCAGTTTGTGAAGTTAGTTTTTTTGTTCTTTTTTTTTTAGCTTTAAATAAGAAAGTCGGGAGAGATGATTGAATGAAAATATTAACCCTTTCGCGACCGAATTATATTTTTTTCAATTTTTTATTTCTCTACCAATGGATAGTAAATTGAGGTCAATTTTTATTCGAGTACTAAAGTGGGACACGTGCGTCACACTGGTCACGAAAGGGTTAAGATACGATTCCAAATTTTCGCGGGAAAGGAGGAATTTGATTCGACAGTTCAATTTTAATTTCTTTGCGATCTAAGAGAAAAGCGTTTGAAATTTAAATATCGAACTTTAAATTTCGAATTTACATTTAAAATCGAGCGTTTACAAAATAAATCATTTTCCCCCGGGAGTAAAAAATACGCCACGCAAAGTGCTCCTCAAATCAGGCTTCCATCACAATCGAAAATCCGAATACAGAAGCACAATAGCACATGCGACTCGAATTCGTATCTCAACGTTCGAGAAAGGCGCTTAAAATTCACCCTCGCGCGACCCGCAGACGTTTCGAATGAATTTTCGAGTGCATATAACAGCGTGAAACGGTGACGGGCTCGGAAAGGGGGCGAAGAAAGAGGACGCGAGGAATTTTTATTTCGAACCGTGAAAATCTCCCCGGTAAACAGCCCCTTTTCATTTGCACGATCCACGCAGAGAGGAGGAGAGAAAATGTACGCGCGTTCAATGCTACTTTCTCGCAATACGCGTCGGCGGTTCCAGAATTTGACAGCTCTTTCGCCTATTTGTTTTCATCGGAGCCGCCGCGCCGGCTGAAACGGTACAGCCAGTCAATTTTATAAAGCGACTGGCGCGGCGGCGTCCATATCCCTTTTCCTCCTTTTTTTTCCCCACCCTCGCCGCACACGCTTCGACGCGTCATTAAATTTATATTTGCCCGCGGATGGCCACGCTCTCGTGTGTCGCGGAGAAACATCGGCCAGTGCCGGTCTTTTCCCCCATACGAAATAGTCACTGGGGGTGGTACGACGAAAGAGGTCGGTTTGCCAACAGAACCAAACATTGGCTCTCGTTTGAAAAGCGAGTTCTAGCTGGTACACGAGCAAACGACGACTCGTTTTCCACGAATAAAACTCCATGTATACACGCTCCCTTCAGCCATGTCGTATCGTGTTTTCCTCTTACGTCTAGATTCCCGGCTTTAGTGCTGTTCCACGATTTCTCGCACACGATGGCCACGCGTTAACGCGAGTCAATGGCGACACCGAATCACACCGGCGCGCTTTTGTTCTGGTTAAGTGTCGGACTGGTCGCGCGTTTAAGGGGCGATATAGGAGACGATTTTTTCGCCCGCCATTGCTCCCGCAATGGTTCGTTGCTGGATTTCGTTTTATAATTGTTCCGGGTTTGGAATGTGGAATTGTTGGAACGAGAATGATTTTTGTTTTATAGTTTGCTCGATATTGAGAAGTGTGAGATTTGCCGAGATGAGATAATAATTGTCAGTTCGTTTGACAATTTTCGAAATATTCGATTCTGTTTACTCGGCTGTTCTAAGTAACATTTTTGAAGATCTGAGACGAATGAGTTAAGAGAGAGTGAACCATCTGTAAAATAGCTTCGGAAGCTCAACGTGAGATGTACATGAAACATTCTAATTTTAATTAAAAGGTGAAAAACACGTGGAGTTGTAAACATTTCAAAACATCCTTAGAAATGAAGAATTGGTAAGTAGGACGTTTTAGCTAAGGAGGACAGTATATAAAAGAAATGCTATTTTCTGGAGTGTTAAGAAAACAAAAAGTAACGAGGTAAAGATTCTTACCAAAAGTCTGTCGCAAATTTAAAATAAAAATAATAAAAAAAAGATTCTTACAGAATCCTGAATTCATCGACTAGAAATAGAAAAAGTGACCAGTGTATCAGAAATTGATGAATAAAAGGAATACTGTGTAATTAGTAACTTAAAAAAAAAAAGGAATGAAATTCCATAAAATTCAAAAATATTTTGAAAAAAAAAAATAATATTACAAAACAGTTATAACTAATCTGTCTCAATTTCATTTCAATGTGTGCAATAAAATAACTTATTACATTATTATTAAGAACACTGTTCCATAAGTAAATTAATAACACGAAGCTTATCGGCATTCAACTAATGTTCGGTCCCGAGCACCGCGACGCAGGACCGGCAGGACGAGTGCGTAGCCGAGCCGCATGGTACCAGCGGAACCGCGTTACAATGTCGCAATAAGGCCTTCGACAAAGGGATCCAGCGAGGAACCGAAGCGGAGCCGCGGTTGCCGAGACGAGAGGGCTCGAGTGTTTCTTCGCTCGAGGGGACTCGCGTTGGGTCCTGTGGGCCGCCAAAAGCCATGATCGCTCGACGTCTTCCGTATCGCGTCACACTTACCACCGCCACGTCGGGTGTGGACGGCTCCGTGCTATAAAGCACGGAGGTTTTCACCCTCGACACGCATTCTATTGAGAACACGCCTAAGAAATACAATAATTGTTTTAGTTCGAAAACGTGTTGATTTCTTTCCTATAAATAAGACTCGCCCTGCCGCGAGTCAGCGTTTCCAAGCGTCGAAGAGTTACGGCGTTTTGGGACGCTACAACTAACATCTTCGACTATTTCGCATAAATGATCCGACGAGGCTGCAAACTGTAAAAGCTACAGTTAATCACCTTGTGCGGACGCCAACTTTTGGAACTCCTCTTCAATTGCGGGTCAAATATTCCGTATACACGTAGCTCTGTCGATATTACATACATTGTACATCGACTGCATGAATCGAAACCGCTATGTTGTCAGTTTGACACGTAAACCACAGTGGTGAACGCGTGTAGTTGCGCCCGCAAAAGCATGCCATTCCGAAACAGTCTCGTAGTAACTCCTCGTATTTCTCTTTCGTCGTGGCGCGACAACGTTTCATCAGACCGCACGAGCATCGTCTATCTTATGTTGCACCGTGAATTCAATTACACGCTTTGCGGAGAACGACAGACGACCAACATTTACTGGACGTTATGCACTAACCTTCAAGTATCCTCCGAAATGTTATCCAACGGAACGTTACCGATATTTCCCGGGTTTTCTTGGTGAAACACGCTAATTGTAAATCGACACGTACGGTTTTGTCTCGCTGGAGAAATCAATTAAGTCCTTTAACACGTTAAGCGCGGCGTCAGTCCGTGGTGACTGACAGTGAACTTTCCGTTTAGGCGGCGTCAGTCCGTGGGGACTGACAGTGAACTTTACGTTTGGGTAGCGTCGGTCCGTGGGACCGGCAGTATCGTGTTTAAAAAATAAATGTTATACACGTCTCCTTCCAGTGAACTTTCCGTTTAGGCGGCGTCAGTCCGTGGGGACTGACAGTGAACTTTTCGTTTGGGTAGCGTCGGTCCGTGGGACCGGCAGTATCGTGTTTAAAAAATAAATGTTATACACGTCTCCTTCTTTTTTTTTTTGCAATTTATGAACGCTTCTTCTATCAACCCGGATTGGTATTTTTTCGTCTGAATGCCGTGTGAGCGCATTTGTTATCTTCTGTTTATACTCTACAACCGAACAGCTCGCGAAGTGATCGCCGCTGTGTGCCGCCTGAACGGGAAGCAGAGCGAAATCGGCTCCGCGCTCAACGTGTTAATGCGTTTTACACGACGTAAACTCTCGTTAGTAAATATTGACAATTTTGCTATTATTTTGTTAATAATGTTTTTTTAAAGCAGCTTGAAATTGACAATTTCTTGGGATAATTCTTAGATCCTTTCGATTTGCAGTGTGCACTCTGGTTCGTAAATATCGGGACACCGAATGTGAAGAAAATTTGAATAGGTGTTACAAAATTATTAAGTTCCTGAGAAAGATGAAATCTCATGGAATAATGGGTACATGTATTTTTTACGATATATGGTGTTAACTTGGGCGAAGAATTGTAATTTAGATCGTGTAATATTTTCTGTACGAATATAATGGGTGTTCTAATATTTACGAATGGCGGTGTAGATCCAGAATGACTCAATTTGGTAGAAAAATTATTAATTTCTTTTTGGGCGAAGAAATTAATTTAAATTGCACAATATTTTCTGTACGAATATACTGGGTGTTCTAATATTTATGAACAGTAGAGTAGATCTAGAATAAATGACTTAATTCCTCACAAAAAATTTGTCATTTCTAATATTATAACTTAGTACGTATTATTAGTATGCAAAGGGTTGATTTCCATGTTCCTTCACCGTAAAATAAAAATTGGTAATTTTTGAAGTTTAGCGTGTTTCACCAGTACACCCGTGATTTAATAATGAAAAATTGTTGGTTCCACTCTGATCGCTAAAATAAAACTGCATTCTTGTACAGCGGTTAAGTGTATATTAAATCGAAATAAAATTCATCCAAGAGCTAAGAATTCTTTCAAAACCGAATAACCAAGTGAACAATTAAACTCACAAGTATCCTTTGCTTATGTTACATCTTCTCAAAGCGATATTACCACGTAAGTAATGAATTACTGCAGCGAATCAGCAGCAATCTTGATGACAACAATGCGTTCAACGGGAAATTCATCGAGTTCCAGGAATGATCCCGTAATTAATGCATCACGCTCCGAACTGACGCGCGACATGAAAATTTTAAACGCTCGCACCATTAAACCGAATACCAATCGAATAAATTCCACGGTCCCTCGTCGTTTTCAAACCCTCTCTCTCTCTCCACCTTCTCACTCCTCGAACAAATGTTATTATACGCGAAACCGAGAACTGGCATTAATTAGTACATATCACGGTGATATAAAAGTTGGCAATTGAACGATAATTGTCGAAAACGCTTTAATCGCGGCCTCTGCTCGTTTCCCCCCGGAATAATATTCATTCGCCGATCTCGCTTTTATTCGATCTCACTGATCGTGTCCCACCTCACCCAGCCGTGTCGATTAAATAAAATCACGTGATTACAAAAATTTTCAATTATCAAGAGCTCCGTTGGGTCGCAAAAATAATCTTGTAAATCGACACCCTTGCGGTCACGGGCCAGCCAAGTGATTTCGTTTCATTAAACGAAATATCATACATTCGATCGCGCGGTATGCTTTTCACGTCGGTTAGAAAGGGGCAATTCGCATCGTGTTCCCAATGCTCGAACCACGATCGAACAAAAGTACAGATAAAATCGCGCCATTACCGCGAACGCGCCCTTTTCATCGGCACCCGACGTCCCTAAAATGTCCATTAGGCAAATGATTATCGCCAGTTCGTCGCTGGAGCCCGTTTCAATGACGGCCACACCATGGTGTCTGCGATAAATCGCTATTTATTGGCGAGGAGAACTGTACGCTTCGACGCGGTCACGATGGATCGACGAATGAATTGTGTAGTCGAATCGACTGAATAACTATACGGTAATATCTCTGACACTGTCGCTCTGGTAGGAACTGAAAGGCGTCAGTTTGGGTAGAGGAGACACGGTTTTGGAGGGTCGCAGGCGCGCCTTTGTAGTCCCCGTATACATATAAATTACAAATGTAAATTTTTTTTTTCGTTGGCGGTCACCCATCTTAACATTAGTCGCGAGGAGTGCAGCTTGACTTGGAAAGCTACCGACGAGTCACCCTACCCAGTCCCCATTTCTCCCCCGAAAAAAGAACTGCATTCTTATATTATTTACAGTTAGAATAATTATAGTAAATTTACAACAGTCGTTTGACATAAAATAGTCACTTCTATGTCACACGGCGTTATAAAGGGTTAAATTAAAATCTACACTTGAATCGAAATGTTATACGATCGAATAAAAAACCAGAATAAATTCAATTATGTATTTGGATGCACCACTTTTGCGTGTTATTTAACGAAGAACAGTATCGTGCACAGGGCTGACTCGAGAAATAAACCGAATTACCAGATATATTAGGTCTATGAACATCAACTGTGAAAATTTAAAAAAGAAAAGAGAAACGTACAGTACCTTGTACTAACGATGGAAACTTTCGCATAGAACTGACACAAGAAACTATGCACTTTTTCGACACACATATTACATTCGAATTCTAAATTACCAAACGTTGTCACCACGAACAGGCAAAATGTACGCTCTTAATCTACATCCCACCAATAAACGAAATCACCCGGGAAGATAAAATTCTCGGGGATCCTCCGTTAAATCGTCGCAACAAAACCGCCTCGATTATCGTCGGAGGAGGAGCAAGGATATTAATAATCTCTGTTTAATATCGCCCCGACACCCGTAAAGATCCTTCAGCGAGCATGCAATGAAGCGTGCTCCATCGCGTCCAGAACAATGGGCGAGGGCGCGATTTAAGCGCGAAAAATGATATTCCTCCAGACGCCGTAAGTCAAGGTATCCGTGGGAAACGCGAGGCGCAATTTCGCCCGGTAAATCTGCGACGCTCGTAAATCGCTTTATGGGGAACTGCCGGCCGTGCTTCAACCAGGGATCCGCGATCCACCGAGAAACGCCAGTCTGATATACGGATACTTAATATACCCCGATCTTACGACAAACTATACGTTCACGTCGATAGACACACGGCTCGTTATTAACTTCGATGAAAGGGGGATGGACGCGCGTGACCGGGGAATAAAGCCGTCTCTCGACCTCCAATATCTGATAACGATCGTTCGTTTAGTGACCACCACTGTGAAGAAGATGAACTTTTACGTCGATACTGCGTACGTATGTGTACGTGTGTGTGCACGTGGATTCAGAGAAAAGTCAATACAAGTACCTGTATGTGTACGTATATACGGTATTTTAAAAAGGAGAACAATTTCGCGGGAGAAATGAAGTGTTCTGTAATCTTACTCTGCTGAAGAAGCGGCTTAAACGCCCCTAGTAGGGAAAATATGTAATTTGAAGTTTAAAAAAATGTATGTTTATAAAATTCACTGAAACCTTCGTTAATGCTTATTCGTATAATAATGCACTAAACTTCGATTGACACAAAGTGTTAAGAAGGAGGATCTCTTCACAACAATTTACTTATCGATAACATAAAAAATTACTTCCGACTAGAAACACAAACTAGAACAACATCGAAAACACGGTTAAACCAACGAAGAAATCTTCTCAAGAGAACCACCTTCGAAATTCTTCCCAAGAACACCACTCTCCTCCAAAGCAAACTCTAAAAGAAACTCTCACGAAGTCCACGCCAAGAAACAGCGTTGAGATATCAAAGGTGTTCGTGATACGAACGCAATAAGTCGTCCACGAAATTGCATTATCTCCAAAGAAGAAGTAAGACCTCGGTCCAAGCATCTAACACCGACACACCGTGCTACCGGAATGGTGGCAGCAGCAGTAGCAGTAGCAAGGCGTATATGAAATTTCCATATCCGTGGCGAAAAGTGCCATTGCATCGTCTTCGAGGAGACGAGAGACCGACAGAGATGGAGACAGTGAACACAGACGAAAGAGAGAACGTAAGAGTGAAACACAGACGAAAGAAAGAGGGAAATGAAGATGGCAACGTGAGAGCGAAACGCAGAAAGAGAGAAAGGGATGAAGATGGCAACGTGAGAGCGAAACGCAGAAAGAGAGAAAGAGATGAAGATGGCAAAGTGAGAGCAAAACGCAGAAAGAGAGAAAGAGATGAAGATGGCAACGTGAGAGCAAAACGCAGAAAGAGAGAAAGAGATGAAGATAGCAACGTGAGAGTGAAACGCAGAAAGAGAGAAAGGGATGAAGATGGCAACGTGAGAGTGAAACACAGAGAGAGAAAAAGATGAAGATGGCAACGTGAGAGCGAAACGCAGAAAGAGAGAAAGAGATGAAGATGGCAACGTGAGAGTGAAACACAGAGAGAGAGAAAAAGATGAAGATGACAAAGTGAGAGCAAAACGCAGAAAGAGAGAAAGAGATGAAGATAGCAACGTGAGAGTGAAACACAGAGAGAGAGAAAAAGATGAAGATGGCAACGTGAGAGCAAAATGCAGAGACAGAGAGAAAGAGATGAAGATGGCAACGTGAGAGCAAAACGCAGAGAGAGAGAGAGAGAGAGAACGAGGCTATCAAGGGAGGTCCGTCGACGGGGAGTCGACGAGAGAGGGTGAAGAAACATTTGCAATTCTCAGGGAACCTTCGCGGAATATCCGACGGGAAAAGGCAGCGAGCACAACCTCTACCGTATGAAATCTCCCTGGAGGTCGTGTATCAGACATGGATGCGAGCACCGGTGCATTGCAGCTGCACCTGCTGCCACCGCTGCTGTGTAGCCTTCGAAAGGGTAATAATCGCGAGTGAGCCGTCCCACGTGAGACAAAGAGGAGTGTACGCAAACATGTGCAACGGAGAATGGGGCCCATGGTGTGTTAGTACCAGGCGGAAATCGCAAGGACAATCCATCCTCTTTCTCCATCTGACAATCCACCGGCTCGCCTGCCCGTGTCCCGTGTTCCCTATTGTCATGTATCAGAAGGAACGTGTTCATAAATATGAACACCAGCGCTAGGGAAACGCGATGGATACGCGTCTCGTCGATGGATCAACAGGATCTATAGCGCGTTTTCGACCGACACTTCGGGTGCATTGTAGAACGGTTTTGAATTTAGAACGGTTTGTTACACAGCTTATGTACGACCGTTCGACGAATTTTGACGCACAGGTGCAAACTGGACCCTGCCTGACCCTTTCATTGCGAAATGTTTATATGCAGAGTGATTATGGTAGCTGGGCTAGGCTATAGCTCTGTTTCAGGTGAAGTTAGAAAAAAATCGTGGAGGAAAACTTTGCATTGTTTGACATGCTCTGTCACCTTATGCTACGATTTTTTTCGAAGTATACTGAGTAATTTTACGAATAAAAGGTCATTGCACCCCAGTTAAATGGTTAATTATTACTTACGCTGTCAGGTGGTTCAAGGAGTCATTATATGGATTTCCGGCTTACCTGTAACAAAAATAGAAAAAACTCGATGAGAACTTGTAATAATAGGTTAGTTTGATTTGTGGTAGATTTAAGGGTGCGTTAAGCTCGTTTAAATCGACATTTTTGGATATTTACAGAGATAAAAAGGACAACGATAGTTGGAATAACTGATTTAAAACATTCCAAAAAGTATACCACATGAGAATTGATCCAAATTATACACCTGCAATCCAACATGGGTATAATTAAGTTCGCTGGATTGTCGATAAACGTTACTACGATCCCGTAATTGGTTTCGATCAAATTACCAATTAATTTTAACATCAACTAATCAGTAACTACATACGAATGAAATTGAATAGCGAATAAACTTCATGGAGATCTAATTATCAGTCGAATCCAACAACCCTACAATTTGACCAGATCTTTCGGTAATACTTTGCAAATTGACAAATTCATTAATTAAAGACACGTCAAAGATCGTCGCGCATCAACTTGAATACTTAAAGAATTCGGATTTAGAGGCTCATTATAATGTAACCGTAGTCTGGCCTTGTGCAATGAGAAATACGTTATCCGAGTGGCTCCCAGGCCCGTTAATTAGGAGTACGGTAATAAGGGATATTAAGATTTCATTCGCCCCTCGAGGGCGTGGAGAGCTCTGAGAAACGGCCATTAAGTTACTCTCGCTGCTTTCAGCGATATCGTGGTCGCTGCAGCTGCGTCTTTTCCAAACGAACTTGCCAACTTGCGAACAAACAAGATTACTATAACCGCATAAAACACAAATCGATCTAACTTATAGAAAAAAAAATTTCGCCAACTTTCTATTGGACGATTGCAAAAGTTCGTGCCCGATCTGAAAATAAAACACAATCGGTGCGTGCAAAGGCAGATTTCATTTGAAACTGAAATGGAACGAAATGAATAATTATTTGAAAATAAAGCACAAGCGGTGTATCTTTCGATTGGAACGTAACATTACGCCGAAGTCGACAAGGTTCTCGCCACCTCTGAAAGTCCGATATAAGAATTTTCGGACGATTCGTAAATCGTAACGTAAATCTAACAGGACCGAGTGAAATATTCGCGAAACACAGGATAATATTGGACATTATTTCTGCCAATTAATCATCCTCCGTTATATCGGCCAATTCTGTTAAGCCGAAATTTAAACATCAAGCACGAAGGATCTGTTAATTACAGAGCCATCGCTATGATTTTACCCCTTGCAAACACTTCAAGTTTCGACGAAGTTCCAAGCAGCAGGGTTAAAGTTCAAAGTTCGAGAGATCGTGCATTCGGAAATTCAACAAGTTCCACGGGGTAAAATGTTTGCCTCGAACTGTTAAACGCGTCTAAGAATTGACAATAAGGTCTTCCCAAAGTTCTTCCCTTCCCTTGGAATTAAGGCATTGCGGAGAACAAGGTTGCAAGTTCCGCCCCCTGAAGGGCGAAACTATACTCGAGACAGAGATTCGAGGCGAAGAAAAAAACGCTAATGAAATTCTTTTTTTTTTTTTACGACTTTTATAAGTGACGGGACATTCGCGAGTTCTTAATCTGGAAAATCAGCCCGCCAAGTCGTATTTTCGGCCTAAGGTTTTACGATACGTCAATTACCGGTGAGAAATAGCGAAAAGTTTGAAATCCTTCGAGCTCTAATTAGCACATCAAGCTTTAGTACCCGCGAGAACGTGAAATTGAAAAAGTAAATGAAAAGTATACATCTGGAAAGGAGAAACAAAGTTCCTAGTGTGTTTAAAGGATGTCTGTATACAGGATGTTTATTGTTTATTTATTATTTTTCATGTAAATTTTACTGGCATTACAAGTATAGTCTTATGTCACTATTTAATTTCATATTTCGTTTCCAATTTATCCGTGAAATGTTGAAAAATTATGCAAAATTTTCACAAAATTATTAATTACGAATTTATGCAGAATTTTTGCAAGATTATCAGTCACGAATTTTCACGAAAGTTTTGCAAGATTATCAGTCACGAATTTATGCGGAATTTTTGCGAGATTATCAGTCACGAATTTGCGCGAAAGTTTTGCAAGATTATCAGTCACGAATTTATGCGGAATTTTTGCAAGACTATCAATCTCGAATTTATGCGAAATTTTCACAAGATCGTCAATCAAGAATTTATGTGAAATTTTCGTAAGATTGTCAATCAAGAATTTGTGCGAAATTTTCGCAAGATTGTTAGTCAAGAATTTAAGCGAAATTTTCATAAGGAACTCTGACAGTCGCGAATCTTAACAGCGTATAGTATCTCCACGAAAATTCTAATTTCATAATCGAGCGAATAAAGCGACTTCCATTGACAGCCACCGTCGAACGCAACAAAATTGAAATGAATTATCACGCTCAAGCGGGCGGAGTGTTTCCACTGTGAAAGCGTGTTCTCCCTCTCGCGCTCTGATCGCTTCTTTCGCGCGACTTTATTCCTCCCAGCGCCGCTTTATTTCGAGACAAACGAACAATGTTTTATATACCCACGCGTGACTTTTTTCCACCGTCTCGAATTTTGCGGACAATAAACGCTGGTCCGGCGCAGAATGTAAATCGCGCCATGAAAACTTTACGGAATTAAACGGTGCTTTGTATCGTTTCGCTTTCTGTCCACACATCGCAGGTTTTTTAAACGGCGCGTCTACTCCTCTCTCTTTCTTTGTTTCTTCTTTTCTCTTTCACTCTCTCTCTTTCTCTTTCAGGCAGAATTCACCGTTTCAGAGTTCATTTAGCCGCTTCAGAAAGCGTGGCTTTCGTACGCGTCGCTGGAATTTTATAATCGACCCATTACGATTCACGAGAGTCGGGGAATATGAAAGACTGTTTGAAACTGCGATGCAGAATTTTGACGAAAATCTTTTTTACGTTGTTGGAACGTGAAATTGCAAATTTAAAAGAAAAGATGAATTCTCGACTTAGAAAATAATCTAATCCTCTTCTTTGTTCGAGAAAGCGTTAGCGTAGATGTTAAAAACACGAGAAAAATCGACGGTTTTATTAAAATTTTAATATGACAGTGTAATGCCTGGGGATTTAAATTTGTATGGAACTTGCATGACGTGAATCAAGCTTGATAAAAGTTGAGCTAAATCTTGTCTTTGGTGGTCTTTTGTTTACAGTTTAATAAGCACGTTTAAAAATAAAACAAAATTGTTCGGAAAATTCCGCGATACAAATGTGGGCATTTGCAATTGAAAATTGCAATTTTGAAATTGCAAACGTGGACAACAGAGGAATTGTAAATTCTGCGGTGAACTTCAAAAATTAGCGACACATTGAACTCTTTGGTTTGCAAACCAGAAATTTGTACGAACATGAATACTTTGTCGTATTAAAAATTCGGTTACGCAGCTTCGGAAAATTTCCTCTCGAAATTGGAAATAATTTAATGAAACAAAGAGCACGGGAATCATGATATACACGAAAGATTTAAATGTAAAAAAATGGTAAAACATTTCCGAGTAGTATGCAATTATATCGACAATACAATTATCGACTGTTCTCTTTCCATTTCCGTAAAAGCAATTTCTCTCATCTTACAGTTGCCTAAATTATCCTAAAAAGTATAGTATAGTATAGTCCCCAAAACTTTCCTCGACGTTTCACTCGAAAGCCTCAAGATCTTCATCCGCTAGAGCGTCTCCCATCTCTCAACATTCCATCGCCCAGTCTCCATCGAATGTCCTTAACCCTAGTGCGGTCCTCGGGTCATTTCTGACCCATCACCTTTTCATATTTTTAATAACTCTCGCTGTTATCGAGTCTATGTTCCCTTAACATCATGTAGCGACCCTTCTATGCTCTGCAAGTTCTGGTTAGCCCTCATAAAGGCTCCTACTTGTATACATATATATATATATATAACTTTTGACCTGAGTCCTTCCAGTCTCTCCCGCATCTAAGGCACGGATCTCCTAGAAAAACTTAATGACGAAGTCTACTAGGAGGCCCAGGATGAAACGACCTCAACCTTTCTTTTTCAGCCTATACTCACTATCACTTTCCTTCATCCCTTCAGTCACATTGAAACTTTATTGCGTAGGTTCACATGGCCTGCTAATAACAAAAATTGTCACACACAAGGTTTTCGGGTCTTTTCTGACCCAACGAATGAAAGAACGCCACAGGGTTAACTCAACTTTCCACCAAATCGCCTATCAATTCCATTCTCTATCACAGCAACGGCTAATAAACGACCGCAAAGGTGTCGCAGGAAGACCGCGAAAAATCCCTGCGTAAAATCCATTCTCGTGGAATTAAGGGTCTCTCGAGCCCCTTCGAGGTCGTCGCGATTAAACGCGCGTTAATTCGCCGCGATCGTTCGCCCCCTTTGTCCCCGCGAACGAGCAAATCGTTTCTGAAAGGTGGCGGCTCGAAAATGATCGAATTACCATACCTTAATTATGGCCACGGGGAAGTAGAACCAGACGAGAGTGGAGAAGAGAGAAGGCTGCCGGTAAGACGCGGGACACAAGGTGGAACGCGGAACAAACGCAGCGGAGAGGAGCCCGGGCAGGCAAGCAAAACCCTCTTTGTCGTTGCAGCTTGGTTAATTAGCAGGGAAATAATTTCTCGGCCATTAACCAAGCGGTCGCTCCGGCAAAGGAGGTGCGAGATCGTGGATTGTCTACGAGAAGACAATGGCGGCTGTCGTTCGCCCCCCGACATATGGTGAAAGATAGACAGAGAATGAGCGAGATGGAGAAGGAGGACAATGGTGACGGTTGAGAGGGCTGAATCGATCTCCCTCGACTTCGTCCTGCTGATGCGTCTCGCTCCTTGCAGCTCGACAGCTATTAATGCCGAAGTCCGGCAGACGCGTTCTTGTCACGCTGGACGCTCAACTTGTAATTGCACGGCAGAACGTGTCCACCGACGTCCGGCCGGATTGATTGCGCCGAATGCGGGTTTAGCAAGTGCTGTTAAAGAATCCTCGATGTTTACGATTTTTGTCGCGAGCTGGTTGATTAAAGTGGTCCGCGATTGGGAAGAGGAAGGTGTTGTGCGATGTCTGCTGGTTACGCGACACTGTATTGATGACAATTGAGGAGTTGAAATCGTGGACGATGTAAGTGGCAAACAAGTGAAAAAATTATCAATGGCAAATGAAGGTTTTCCCGATTAAACTTAGTAATTAAGAATTACTCCTTTAGGAAAAGTAAAAAATTATTTTTTTAGTGGAAAAAATTATTAATGGCAAATGAAGGCTTTGCCAATTAACACGTTGAACGGCGGTGCCAAGATTAGTGAAAGCACTTAATTTGAATAAATGGTAATATTGGTAAAATTTAATGCATCACACAGCATATTTAAATTGTTCTATTTCTATCTGTTGACGTATTATTTATGCACATTGGGATGTGTTGTATTTAAATAAAAAATTAATTTTGGCGCCGTGCAGAAGTTACGTAGAAATTGGTCTTTAATAACTTTTTTTAGGAAAAGTACAAAATTATTCGTTTAGTGGAAAAGGATGTGAATTAGTTGCTTGACACTTTCGCGTTGAAAGGGTGAAAATTTTTGCACAGTACCGAGCCGCTACGCTGAAACTTTGCATCTAATACGAAAACTAAAAACGACTCCAATATTTTTTCTTTAATTAAATACAAATGAACGACTAGTCGTTGTTCTCGTCTTTTATTTAACTTAAAAAAAAGGAAAATGAAGTGAATAGTGACAATAGTTTTGGAGAAAACACTTTCTCTACACTCTGACACAAAAATGCTGTCATTCGTGAGCAATGGTAGTTTTCGATTTGACGCAATAGTGTGCAATAAATCCTACGCGAAAGTGTTGATACGGTGGTAAACGCTGTAAGTAGGTATTAGAATAATAGATTTTAGCTTAGCCATCCCAAGACAGTGATAAAATCCTAAGTGGCAACTTCGCTATGGTTGTAAAATATGACAACGCCAGAAGTCCTCGTGGATATTTATTTCGGCAAAGATCTATCAGAAAAATTCGAAAAATATTGCTACTAAAAATTTCCTAATAAAATTCAATCTTCCTACTGTATTACGTTGTCTGACAGAGTCGAGATAAATGTACTTCCGAATCTCTGTATAGCATGATTAATCGTGCATCCGTAATCAGAGCTTCTCTAACCTCAGAATTCCACATTCTGCTTAAGTAGATTAAGTCGAACTAATTGAAAACGCGACTTATCTAAACGCACAGAAAAAGAGAAGGACACGAAAGTGTTATTTTATAAAATAGCGAAAAAATTTATAGCCGGTGAATAGGACAAGATGAACGGTGAGAAAGCAGACTGAAGAGACACGTCGAATCTTTCGATCTGCTTTTATAGGATTTTAAAACAACGAAGTTTTCCTCCACCGGAGATGAAAGAGCTTCTTCTCAAAAAATACAGTTCCTCGAAGATAGAAATTATGCAGGGATCCTAAGTTTCGCTCGTTTCTCATGCGCCACGATGCAATTTTCAAGATATCAGCAGCCAACTCCGTACTTTCCTCCGAGTGCACCTTACTTTACGATATGTAGAAGTTGCTTACGAGCGAACCAACGGACGTCTGAATCGAGTTCAGAAAAATGGGTCAGCCTTTGAAATTAAAGAAGCCCAGGTACACTATTTTTAATGTTTCACGTTACTTAATATCTTTCAAAGAAAAGAGTAAGAGAGAGAAAGCATTCCTGTAATATTCCAACTTCGTACAAAATTCCCTCGTTTCCGCAAGATGACTTAATTTTCATTTTCTCAAATGCTAATTCTTCATTACCATATTGCGCTGGGAGAAAAAATTATATCTAGCCGTGAATTCGTGAAATTATGATGCCTCGACTGAAAGTATATTTCGTTAAATTATTGATTTAAAAAAAATGATTGTTCGGTGAAAATTTTACTATAGGATAAAATTAATATTTCTTAAGAAGGAAAATATTCTTGTTCGCCTAATTTACATGCACTATTTGAAGACTTGGTGCGTTTACCTTTTCAAGAGAGTACAAATTCTTGTCTTCGTAGTAAAAATTTCGATCTTTTTTAGCTTGTTGTGCTGGAGGAAGTTTCGAAATCTTGGGGAAAAAGCAATCTTCAGAGGTAGAAAAATAAGTCCACCGATCCTTGTTCATCGTCCGGCGAAGTTGGTCGTTTTCTCTTGTTGCATGCTTGGATTTTCGACTCTCGAAAGCATATATTCCCGGGGATATTGGTGTCCACTGAGCTCTAAGCCAGCCTTTTAAACGACGATCGCTAAACTGGCCATCGTCCCTTAACACCCCCGGATATCACAATTGCTAGAGCAACCTGGTCATCCCTATAATCATGATTTGCAGCGTTTTCCGCAGCGCAATCGCCGCTATCGTCCATTTGTTCAACTTTATTCCTCCTATTTCACCGAATTTTGCATTGAAACGATTAAATGGAAAATTTTTGCCAATTCTTATAAAATGTTTCAAAGCTTACAAAACCAAAATTTTATTAATTCGCAGATTTCATGTTGATCTCGTGGAATACATAATTTTCTATTATTCTCTATAACACTTTTTTAATTTTCTTGCAGGTGGATGTAAAAGAAAGGAAACCGATGACGCACCATGTGCGTCATGTGAAGGAAATCCTGTTATCAGTCAGTATCGGAAAACCAATCGGAGAAATAAGATCACGTAAAAGGAGTATTACAGAGAACGTTGTGTGAAATTACAAAGTGATATTGGTTTCAAGATAAAGAAACGAACGAGTAGTTTGCAACTAAAACTGTTAAGAATTGTTACTAATATCAGCTCCTGAGGATTGTATTTTAATTACAATCGACCTCGAATGGGTTAAAAAACTACTCTGAAAAAAAAGTGCTAATAAAAATGACTTCACAATAGAAGTTTTTTCCTAATTATCAACCGTTAAGTGGTTCCATTAAGTTCACTCTCTTCCGGACTTTTCTCGAGCGTATAAAATTTTGGCAAAAATTCAAGTAGCTGGAATTACCACCAAGATCTTGTCCCAAATGGCGGATTTGCATAATCAATGGCTCTCTTTTACAGGACTCCGTTAATTTTCCTGTCTCTCTCGAGAGAGAAAGGGAGAAAAAGGGCAGCGTATAAATATAAACAATTCAAAAACATGCTGAGAAAGTCAGGAGAGTGGTTTGTGCCCTGACTGAGAAAGCGGGTTCACTTACCGCTAATAATTTTTTCACAACGTATCTCTCGATATCACCACACGCTTTTACCCCATCTACTCGTTGTACACCACACGCCGCGATTATCATAATTCTTCGTCCCCGTAGTCGCGAGACAAAAAGGAATTAGAGGCGGAAAAAATCCATCCAGAATGCGAAAGAAACTTTCAGAAGTACGTAGAGAGAGAAATGGGGGGGAAAAAAAGAGCGAATCGAAGAAAGTAAAAGCAAAGCGGAGGGAAAAGGGTGTTAATGACGAATGTAGAGGCTTTGAAATCCGCGCGGGAATTCGTGCAACTTTTGTGCGAGTAGTTTTTCATTGAAAAGAAACTGGTGGTGCTCGGGTGCGCGAAACTGTTCGTCCTCGAGGATTCCAATTGAAATACGCGTGTGCGAGATGAATCGACGTCGATGACCGAATAGGAACGCGTTTAGGTAAAACGAAACGTATTCACGTTATCGCAGAACACCGTTCCAACCTTTCTCCCCGTGTTTCGCCTCTACACAGTCTCGTTTCTTTCTGCTTTGAAAAATTCTCCCATTTCTGTGGAATCGTTTGTTCGAATTCGACGATATTAAAAATAGAAAGAAAGTTGCATAATAGGAAATATTGCAATGGAGATTATTCCTTCTTTTTCTTCGAAGAGAAATTGGTCTTTCGATACAGGGTGCTTTAAATGTATATGCGCATATGTTTTATTTTATTTTCAATAGATCGAACTGGTAACGACGTCGTCTTTGGAAGAAAGAAGAAAAGTAGCTGTATGAATGGAGGTCTTCCAATCATCTACAGTAGTTCGCAGATCATATGCAAAATCTGTCAAGTGTGACTCGACCTCGAGATTGACCATTTATCGCGTTTACAATTTGGTAACTTTGAAAATACCAGAATTTTAGGGTACCAGAATTTTAGGGTACCAGAATTTTAGGGTACCAGAATTTTAAGATGTCGGAATTTTAAGGTACCGGAATTTTAAGATGCCAGAATTTTTGAGTACCAGAATTTTAGGGTACCTGAATTCTAAAATATCGGAATTTTAATATACCGGAATTTCAGGATACCAGAATTTTGAGATAGCGGAATTTTAGGGTACCAGAATTTTAAGATACCAGAATTTTAATATACCAGAATTTTAAGATACCAGAATTTTAATATACCAGAATTTTAGGGTACCAGAATTTTAAGATGCCGGAAAGATACCGGAATTTTAGGATACCGGAATTTTAGGATACCGAAACTTTAAAGTACCAAAATTTTAATATACCGGAATTTTAGGATACCAGAATTTTGAGATAGCGGAATTTTAGGGTACCAGAATTTTAAGATGCCGGAATTTTAAGATACCAGAATTTTAAGATACCAGAAT
>NW_017100399.1:749550-752674 GCF_001263275.1 Habropoda laboriosa | reverse complement strand
TTTGAGATACCAGAATTTTAAGGTAACAGAATTTTATGGTGCCAGAATTTTAAAATACCGGAATTTTGAGGTCCCTTGTTAGTTGTAGATAATTACAAAAGGAACAGTGACCGATCAATGACTGACGATCAGTGACATGCAAGATCTCCAACAGAAAATTGCAAATGAGTCTACAACCATACCAAAGGAAACGTGCTTCAGGACTCTGGAGAGACCACTTGGAGAAGTCTCCAAGAAGTGAAGATTCTTCAAAGACAAAATACATTTGTTAAAAAAAAATTAATTTCATATAAGTGTTAACATTTTCTGGACCACCCAGCACTACAGTATTTAATCAAACGTTCTATCATTGAACAATAAACGGGTACGAATAAATATTCTTAATTGCAATTCCAACCACCGCATAGTTCCGAATTCCACCGTGCACCATAAACCTAAGTCACTGTCCTAAGATGTAGCCATAGAACATAAACAGAAGCGACATCCAAAATCCCTGTTAGCTCTCCATAGAACCACCGGATTGTGCATAAACTCGAGTTTCAACAGTCTTTGGCACGTATCCCGAATTTGCTAAATACACTTAGGCGACAGTGTCGCATTGTTGAAGGCACAGTATGCGAAAGCACGATTCCGATCAACCATGTAACTGCACTATGTGCAATCTCCGTTCTCCGATCGTCCCAGAACCTTCTCCATTTTGTCTATAAATCAAACGATTTCGCTCGCAAAACACGTACAGACAAACAGAAATCTTCTGTTTCCAAAATTGCCATTTGTACTACTTAGCCTTGATCGTCAAATATATCCCTTGTTGTTGCAAATTTGACAAAATTCCCATAACGATCGAATACTAAAAAATTCTCCAAAGCGATCGAGAGTGGAAAATTGCGAAGATTTCTCGAAAACGAAACTACTTTGCAAGGAGATCAATCGAAGCAAGAGAGGCAAGAAAAGACGGAGAAATACGTAAAGGAGAAAGAGATGAGCTTTTCGCTCGGCGTTCTAAGGAGCATTGAATTTTTTAGCAAGTCGCGTAATTTCTCAAACACATGCCGCGTTTCACGGGTCGACAGAGTATACCGGAAAGTGTGATCGCGAGAGCTCGTTTTCGACGCGCGACTCAAAGGAGACTGGTTTAAGCTGCACTCGAATGCGTCGCCGAGGAATCTTTTCCGCGAAATCGGGCTCCTCCGGAGATTTCATTCGGAGCAGACGAAAAGAAACGCGTCGTTCTTGTTGAGGAAACGTTCGCGCGTTATGATAGATCTTTAGAGTGACAAGTATGTACTGCACGGATAGCTGCGTTCGTGTGAAATTGGGTCAAGAAATTGAAGATACAGTAAAAAAAAAAAATTAAACAGTACGAAAATTGAGGGAATATATAAAATTTGTGTAAATCAGTAAAATGTGAAAATTCAAAGATGCAATGTTTGTATTTTATAGATGATCGATATTGTGGATCAGCCATTTCCATTCGCAGAAATGAGAAAATATTAATCATAAAAGTCGGTCTTTCAAAAATTAAAATATCGCAAAATATCATTCTTCGGAAAATTAAAATATCATAAAAATTATTCTTTCAAAAATTAAGATACCACAAAAATCATAATTTTTTAAAATTTTAAATATCACAGAACTCATTCTTTGAAAAACTGAAGTATCGTAAAAATCTTTCTTTAAAAAATTAAAATATCACAGAAGTTATTCTTTGAAAAATTAAAAAAAGAACCAAATGCAAAATGAATCAATGTTTGAAAGGCACGTTCCAATACGTGCATCGGAAACGACACATTTTTAAGCACTTAGCTCGTTTAAATACTCGACGGCAGGCAACAATGCTGGAATATTAATTTGCGAATGGACAGAAAAAGAGGACACGATTGATCGTCGAAACTTTTGAATTCCCCCATCCGTACCCTAAGATCCAATATTACTTTCCATCGTGGTTTCAGTTTCTTTCCACTTCTAACCATCGGTTGCTAGACATTTCAATCAGCAAAATGTAATTGAATCTGAACAGAGGTGAAACAAGATCACACGTTATATCGCAATTGTTCCAATAGAAAATAAATTAAACACTCCAACTCTAACCATAAACTTCCATTAATTCTCCAATCTATCAAAGCCGAAAATCTATCTATCTGCGAACAAAAATTCCACGTTGCCCCATTTACATATAAACGCAATCTATAATACCTCCGAAATCACTTAGCGCGATATTTTACAATTCCCAGAAAATCCGTGGAAATTAACGCGTTATCGGGCAAAAAGTTCCGGCGAACATCGTAGAAACCGATTTTCGGGGGGACGCGACGCAACACATTCGTCTGGATTACACCGGTGTCTCCCCGGAAACCGCGGACGCGCCGCGGTACAGATTGAAAACGCTGAATATCCATTTTTATTCGGCGAGCCGCGTCCGATACGTCGCGAAACATGGACGCCAGTCGGTGTATCGAAAATACACGGCCTCTGCCGCGTTAAATGACAGATAAATTCCGGCGGCGTCAGTATTCAAAATGGACCAGCTACGAGAAATTAATACCGCGCGCGGGGGACATTAATCGCGGGTGCAGCTGCGATCGTTCCGCGACACACGCGGCGGCGGCTCCGATATCGAGCCTGCTGGTCGGAGCTCGTTGTAACGTCATATTTCGACTCGATCCGATCTTTCGGCGGCGTGTAACGAACCGAGAAAGGCGACCGCTGCAACGATCGCGGAATTACCGCCGCGGTAACGATGCCAGATGATTGTGAACATTGTACGCGCGTGTCGCTGCATTGTGCGTAATGAGAGGGCTGACGAATGGCGGAAAATTCACTAAATACAATGCTGCGGCTAAATGTATGTTTGCACGAGTTCTTTTATGACTTCTTTGGGAATACTGGTGTGGTGGTTGTTCGGGTAGTTGTGCGTCTTTCATTCGAAGGGAACAGTGATTGATAAGATTCACAATGAATACTATTTCATAAGTGTTTATTGAGATACTTAACACAAGATGCAAGAAATTTTCTTTTTTCATAGCGAGTATTACCAAAGTAATTAAACAGGTGACTGGTTTTCCAGAATTTTTGAAATTAAGATTGTCCAGAATGAAATTAACGTTATAGAGATCATCTTCTA
>NW_017100399.1:717176-749470 GCF_001263275.1 Habropoda laboriosa | reverse complement strand
CTTATTACTATATACTAGACCTCCCCCCCTTCCCCTCGTTCGAATAGAAAACCAAAATAAACTCAATTATTTCGACGAATCGATTTTGCGTGTTATTTAACGAAGAACAGTATCGTGCACAGGGCAACGGACAATTTAAAATTTACGAGCACGAGAACAACCCTTCAGCCTCTTCACTTCTCTCCTCTTCCCTTCGTCTTTCCGATATCAACGCCAGGACAATACTTCGGAGGACACGGATTCTTCGGCATACGTGAAATTTCACGACGCACCGGGCTCAATCTCCGCTTCTTTAACCGAAAACCGTGTCTCCTCTACCAAAACTGGCGCCTCTCTGTTCCGACCAGAGCGACAGTGCGAGAGATACTACTGTACAGCACCACCTCCGTCACGAACAAGAACACTCGATCCTTAATCCCTAATTCGCCACGAAATTTCCCGTACTAAACCCCTGGAAGAATACTAAAAATTTCTCGCCTAATACCTTTAGTTTCGTTAGCCAGCCTTAATCGAGAAGCTATTTTTTCCGAAGCCATTAAGGATAACTGGCAATCACAGGCAACGGGGGAAACGCGTTTCTCGCCGTGGAACGACGAAACGAATGAAACAAAAAAAAAAAAAAAAGAGAAAACGTTCGCGCGCTCTTTTTTCCTCCCGTTTTTGTTTCCAATTAACTTCGATCGCTTTCGCGCAAAATTCAATTGCTCCCATCATCGACGCGATTGTTGCGTTCCGAGTAAAACGTCCCTTCGAAACGTATTCGTACAAACGTTATCTGGATCGTGCACCGTACGGATTTCGTACCGGCTTCCCGCCACGATCCAACGAATTAACGTCCATCGATTCTGGCCAATCGAGGTTATCTAAGTGAGATGATCGAACAATACACACCGACGCGACGGAAGGAAGCAACGTTCTGAATCGCGATATTCCTCAACGATTATCCGGATTACATCGAACAATGGCAAACTCGAGATACAGGCGAGTGTTGTTTTCCTATGCGTAGGCTGTTTAACGAAGGCCCAAGAATTTAATTAAGCGGAACTCCGTACGCGGGCTTCAAACACCCTGGCGGTTGCCAGCGATTAGGCGGAATTGTACATACGCGTCGCGCGACAAACTATAGGCAAACCCGACGGCCGGGAAATGAAATCTGTCAAGTTGGATTAATTCCGATCTGCTTGTAACTTTCAAATCTGACTCGGTGAGTTGCAATCATAACTATACGTTTTGTAACAAAAGTTCCGGGATTCGAATTGCAAAATCGTCTGATTTACTTTTTGACGCTCCTTTTCGGACTTTGAACATTTTCGATGTTTCGTTTATTTGAAACAAATATATTTGAATTAGCATAGGTCGAACAACCAGTATCTACAATAAATTATTAAACTCGGAGTCTGGAAACTTTGTTACACACTGTAAAAGCGATTTTAATATAAATCAACGACTTTTCCTAAGTTCTTCCTAAGACATTTTATGGAAATTAAAAAATTTTATTAGTGATTTCAGTATGAATTAACGATCATTTTGCTAAGTTTGCTCCTATCCAAATTTTATCAAAATTGAAAAAATTTCTTTTCAATATCCGCGTCGCTAAACGCTGAAATTTTCCGCGTTAAACGATTAACCAAGTCTGTCACGAGTGGAATAATCCACAGTTTGGGCGCCGCAGAAGCTGGATCACGGTTCCAGTAATAATTCACCTTATTACCAGAACAAGCTCATAATTACTACCGCGTAATTAAATATAAACAACTTTTATCAACGGGCAGAGAGCGCCGCTCGTTTACGTCGAACCGAGCCTCGCCCCTCGATTTCAACTTTCCTCGCGTCAGCGTTCCTGTTATTCGACCGACAATTTTTCATCGCGTCGAAAGGAAAACGATTAAAAAAAAAATATGGCTGGAGGTCGCGACACGAAACAATTTCTCTTCGTCCTTCCTGGGCGATTGATGTAATAAAAATAAATTCACGAGAGAGAGAGAGAGGACATTGTGAACGGGAATCGTGAAAAATTTCCATGAAACTCGAAAAAGTGCCGCCGGTGACGGGAAACATTGCATCCTCGTTACACGCTTTCTTCACCTGGGCGATTGATGTAATAAAAATAAATTCACGAGAGAGAGAGAGAGGACATTGTGAAAAATTTCCATGAAACTCGAAAAAGTGCCGCCGGTGACGGGAAACATTGCATCCTTGTTACACGCTTTCTTCATTTCCGCGCTACTGGCCGTTCGTCCCTTCCCATTTTTGTTCCTCGATTATTGAAAATAATGTGCAAGTTTATAATGAAACGCGAAACGAGAAATTCAGAGCAATGCAAGATTGCAGCGGCAAAAAGCGCTTTCATTATTTTCGAACCCAAGTGTTGCCATAGAGATTAATATGTCATAACGATCGATCACAGTACTCGCGTGTGTACGGGGTGTCAGGACGTCGTGATTGGAATAAAGAATTAATTCTTTTTATTGTGATTTCCTTGTAAATGTGTAAACGCCTCGTTTCGACTCGCCAAAAATATTGAATTTTTCAATTTTCAGAAAAAATTGATTTTTTTGTTTTGCATTTTCTGGAAGTAGGGGCTTTCGAAATTATGTCGGCGGAAGGATTTGCTTGAATTCGTAAACGTAACAAAGTTACAAATATGTAAACTCTTTAAAGGAGTATTCTAGTCTAAAGTGCCATTTTTTAGGTCTTTTTGAGATTTTTTTACGAAGAAACCATAAGACTTTTAGTGTCAATTTTTTGCACACATATTTATTCATGTTTCAAGAATATTCACTATTTTTTTAAAGTGAAAATCATGAAAATTGACTGAATTACAAATTATTTAGTACGGTTAAAGAAAAGTGTTCTGCTGTTAGAATTTTTAACGTATAAGAAAATTGGAGCGGAAGAGGATAGAAGAAAATGGCACCTGTTATACTTTCAAATCGTTCACAACGGTGTTCCAAGTTTTAACGACTGAAATTATCTTCGAAACGCGTGCAAGTCTGAATGGAAAATTCAAACAGGCTACAGAACTTTACCAGCCTGATGACCTACTAATGGAATTGTTAATGTGTACATATTTTAGAAATGTTTAATGACCTGAATAAGTTTTCCCCGGAGGAGCTCTCAACTTATCGGAAAATATAATGTGTTTCATTTTATATGGAAATTTATCTGGCGGCAGGTAGCTCGTCTAGTTGCAAGTTTGTACGCAGAAATCTTCCACTTTACCAATTATGCAAATTCGTATCTTATCGTAAGTTTGAATTGTTCAAATATCGTTGCAAATTATTCAATTTATTCGAAGCGTCAAAAAGTGTAAAAATTGCTCTTATCGAATAAAATGTATGATATACGTAAGAAAATATTTGTCACGATTTCAACCTACTGCCTCCAGATACGCACAATCTCCCTTAAAGATACGAAGAAAGTACGAGAAACATGACTTACTTTTTTAAAAATACCCAAAGGTCATTTTTAAATAACTGATTATAATGGAAATTATGCAATCCCAATTTGCAACATATCTCATAAACTTTGACCTCCGTTAAAATATCTCTTCGAAAAAAACAAATAAAATTTCTTGCCACTAGGTCAAACTTAATCTTGAAATAAACGTGGCAACAGAAATGTTCAATCTTCAACTAAAAATGGACAAGACAAATTTTAGCTTTCTTAATCCAGTAACCCACATCTGTAATTATTACAATTTTACACGAAAACTTGCAAGCCTCCTCGATTTTTTTAAACTCTCTTACGTTTTCCAAAATGTCTGCCTACAGATATACCCTAAATTCGGCCACTAAAGGGTTAATGCGACTACATTGGCCACATAAGGCCAATGATACATAAAATTTGAATAAGAAATAATATTTCTGAACAAATACTAGTAAATAAAACACTGTAAAGATAAGAAACAACACAAATTCAACCCCAAATATGAATTTTCCCAAAATTTTCCTATCACTCGCGGTGACAAAGAACGAAACACAGGGGGAAAAAAGGGTGCAAGTCTGAAATCTAGATCAGGGGTCGGCAAACTGCGGCCCGCCATCACTTTTTTTATGGCCCGCGAGTTATGCATCCAAAAAGAAAGAATTCCATATTTCTCATTAATAAATGTGTATTACAAATAAAGGATTTGTCAAAAATTTTAATTTGTAGTTAACTACCTACATACATACATACGTAATAACCTCAATTTTCTCTCTTGGCCCACAAAGCCAAAAAATATTTAGTATCTGGTCCTCCAGAAAAAAAGTTTTCCATATTTCTCATTAATAAATGTGTATTACAAATAAAGGATTTGTCAAAAATTTTAATTTGTAGTTAACTACCTACATACATACATACGTAATAACCTCAATTTTCTCTCTTGGCCCACAAAGCCAAAAAATATTTAGTATCTGGTCCTCCATAAAAAAAGTTTGCCGACCCCTGCTCTAGATGATAAATAAAATTTGAACAGAAATAATATTTCTGAATAAATAAAATAAATAAAACACTGTAAAGATAAGAAACAACCTAAATCCAGCACCAAATATCAATTTTTCCAAAACTTTCCTATCACCCACGGTAACAACGAACGAATCACCGCGTACAAACCACGTTCGTCCACCGCACCTCGGCAATTTTTCGTAATGAAACGATTCGCAGTTTCGCGGGGATCAAACGATCGTCCGCCATAATGGCGTACACACGTTTGGACACCGGTTTTCATTGCTCGGTGTCCGCGTACGATACCGGGGCTCGCGTACGAAATTCGCGCGAACATCAACGAAAATTATTGCACGCTCGTGACACTCGCGAAAACGAATCGCGCGTACAGAGAACCGGCTGTTACCGTTCGCTGTTTCCGTTCTGTCCAGTTTCCGCGTCGATCCAGAATTTTCCATTCGCATCGGCAGTTCCACCCGTTAACCGAATCGAATCAACGATTTTTGGCTCCCTCCTACCCCCACGATCGGTATCCGCCACGCAGCTTGCACGCATACCGCTGTTTACGACGCGGACAATTACGCGGAAATTTTGCGCACCGCGAAATACGCTGCGACCTGTTTCCCGCTGGTAGCCGGTGGCCACGCGTACGCTAAAGCGTCGACGGAGATTTTTGCGGCGCAACGCGAAATCGCGCTCCCCTCCGCCCCGCACACACTCGAAACTGATGTGGTGCTCGATGGGTGTTTAAACTTTCGTCGGTCGCAGGATTTGTGGCTTTTGACGTGATCCATTCGGCCCGGGCTTGCACAACACGAATTTCGAGGATGACGATTTTGACCCGGGCTCTGCTACTCCGTTCGAGGTTGTCGAGTTTAAATTCAAACGTGGAAGTTAATTCAAGTATGAGACCGGATTTAAAATTACATTTAACTTTGGAAATTTAAATTTCAGGTAAGATTCGGAGTTAAATTCAAATTGGAAGTTGAGGGGGAAATTTTAATATAAGTTTATCGCTTCGGATGAAATTCGATTTTTCCAACTTCTTCGTTGGGTTTTTTGGTTTCGGGAATTAGTATAGTTTTGTGGTACGGCTCTGTGGAGGAAAATTCGGTCTGCGGAGTTCTACTGTTCGAATATTGTTCTACTATGTGTGTTATACTATGTAGGGGAAAATTCGGTCTGCGGAGTTCTACTGTTCGAATATTGTTCTACTATGTGTGTTATACTATGTGGGTGAAAGTTTAATACGAATATATTTGATAATAACAATTGCACAGTAACGATAACGATACATAAAAGGGAATATTAATAACCTGATCAATGCTCTCTTATACGCTCTCGCTCTCATTGTTTTCATTAACAACGCGGTTCTACTGTTTACTCGCTGCTTCTCTCTAGGACACTGACCGTTTCCCCAATCTCGAGACGATTCAAGTATCATACAAATTCAAAACAAACACACGACATTCACGCCATCACTCACAACATATTATTAAAACCAAATCCACATACTGCACCTAATCTGAAAAATATTTCTTTGAAATTCGAGGAAAATAGTGAAACTATGGAAACTATAGAATATCGCCAATTTCGAAAATTGCTCTGATCTTTGCCTGCACCGGAAAACTTTTTGCCTTACTGTGCCTATTATACTGCATCTAATCTTCAAATATTTCTTTAAAATACCTAGATCAAACTATAATTAAAGAATTCGCTTTTTATAACTGCATCAAAAATCATAAATTAAAATTATAAATTATTTTCGAAAATTATTCTACTTTTCTAATCTACCTCTGCAAAAGACAATTTTTGCCTTCTGTTACTCCATGAAAATCAGTGAAACTGCAGAATATCACCAATCATCCCCTATACACTATCCAAAAGGAAACCACCCTCTACCGAGCATTTAAGTAAAAACTTTCTAAACCAAGGATTATCAAAGCCAAATCTCCTAAGAAAATCGAACATCTCCCTCGCAGGCGTACATTTATCAATCTTTGCAGTAACGTCCTAATCCAGCGAGAACAAGGAGGAACGAGCGAGAGCCGTCCAATAAGCGAGGTCGTTTCATTACAAACCACGGATAACGCCTGGCAGCGGCTCCTCTTCATCGTTGTGAAACGGCGGCATAAAAAGAGCGAAATAGCAACAGCAGCAACGGTGTGGAAAACTGTCGATGCTGGGAATCCCTGTTCCGCCTTTAAGGAACGAATCGAGCTCGGCCAACATCGTCCACCGGTTTCATCCTAGTTCCTAAGTAGGATTCAGGGAATGGCCGGTGCTTTTTTCTACCTCGGTTCTCGACTAGAGAACGAACATGCCCGGGAACGACTCGGGTCGTCTAGGAAAGCGAACTTTCGTCACGGCCAATAGCGTTTCTTCGCAATTTGGTTCCATCAGCTATTCGATAGTCGACGTTCCATGGGGGGACGACGACGTTGCCTCGGGGCTAACAATCCAGCTCCGTCGACGCGTTCATAACGCGATTTGCCAGCTTCTGCGGCTCGTTCGCTCGCCCTCTTCGTTTCTTCTATCCACGGAACCGCGTTCGAGACTTCTTTTCGCGCTCCTACCCCCGCAGGAGTTGATCGGTCAGCGTTCGTTCCACCACCGTCCCTTTGAGGATGACCGTTCTTCTCCTCTCCTCGACGAGATTAATCGCCGTGAAGCTGGTCTCTACTCGCGCGAGATGACGAAGATCGGTTGGACGTCCTTTGAGACCACCGAGTAACGTTCTAACGTCTTGTCCGACAGAGTGGATGAAGTTCCGAGTAGTTGCAGCGAAATAGCTATTTTTGGGACAGCGAGGTGTACGAAGTACGTAAGTATGTACGTGTTTGGAGGATGTGTGTGGTGGAGATGAGATGTGTTACAGAATTTCGCGGGTTTTGTGGAATTTGAGATGTAATTCGAGAGATAAATACTGAAGATGATCGGAATTGATGATCGTGAGAATACGATCTTTACGAGTTTCATTCGGGTAGAAACTGTTCTTTCGTGAGAAATGAAAGATATTCTGAAGAATGTCACTGGATCGCGATTAAAATGATTAATTGTTGGAGGAAAATAGTGAAGTATCATTTTTGCAATTTTATTTTTCTTGGTATTAATGAAATATGATGCTTAACCATCTTTTTCTTAATTTTTTAAACGAACAAATTTTATAATAATATGATCATTTATGCGAGAAAATCTTTCGCAGAATATTGTTAAAAAATTTTCAATTTGTTTTCACGTGAAACACTAAAAATATCGGAAAACTGACGCTGAAACAGTGGAGAAATCGATGACAGAACTGTTGCGGAAGTAACATTTATAGGAAATTTCGAGTAAAAGCAAATTTCACACGTATTCGTGCAATTTCGTCTGCGAACGGGGTGCATTATTTTTTACTTCCTTCCGCGAGTATCGTTTTCGCGGAAATTTCCGTTTGAAAGCCTGCAGTATTTCATATAGCGCGTGCTCGAGGCGGCAGCTTATTTCCGTCAGAAATTTGACGCAATCATTTTCGAAAAATGCGCGAAATATACGGACGGAAGGATGCACTGCATTAAAATCTCGCCGTTCTTCCTTCTTTTCCCAAACAAATATTTCAAATAACTCTCGAGGGGGGAAAAGAAATGCGCGATATAATGAAATGCTTCGCCAAATATTACGATGGTTCATTTTTAGACAGAAACAATTAATAAAAAGGTACTTCAACTCTACGTATGCAAACATATTTTCTGACGCTATCGCAGGTCTAATTTTTTTACCGCTCCAGGCTTCAACGAAATCCGAAAAAATTCTTTCCAAGAAATACAAGAGTGAAATTTTGGTCATTTGGGTCATCACCTTGGGAAACCTTAAATTTGGCAATTTTAACGATAAAATGTGAATTACTGCAATTATTTCTAAAAGAGCGAACGTTTTATTTATTTCGGCGACTTTCGTGGTGAAAGAGGAGGAAGAATTTAATTCTACATCAAAGAGGAAGTATTTAAAAAAAGGGCGAACGCTATGAACGAATGACAGCGTTAAATGAAGTATCGAAACGCAAGGAATGCAATTAACGCGGCGGGATTTCTATAGCTTTTGTTAGGAATATTAGACACGCTGTAAACTATCCGTATAGAATTTACGTAAATTCAAACGTGAATAGGAATTTTCGACATTCCTGTTAGTATCGATCCCAACTAGTTTCAGACGCAGCTACTATTAATTCATTGCGTCTCTAGACGCCGCAGTGTAGCTTGGCGTAATGCATTCCACAGATAACAATGAAATATCTGTTTCAGACACAACGAACGGTGCGTTTATTTTGACGAAGATTCAATCAGAAAATCGGAATTATCTTTTTAGAATTACATTTATAACGAGTGAACGTCGCAGGATTATTTCTCCGCGCAATTGCGGAGACGGAAGTTTTGACAAATGTGGGACTCTTAAATAATTACGCAAAGTCGGCGCGAATTTGTCTCGCCGGAACATTTCACCCGCGTGGAATAAATTAAAACGGAGAACGGTGTATTTGCAACCTGTAACAAACTTTATGGAACGCGTATTTTATCCTGTACACCATTAGTGCACAACTCATCCCGTGAAACAGTTGTTTCCTCTACTGAATTCTCGCTACCTGGAAGATCAACATTTTTGAATTCGTAATTCTCTCTCGAAAAATCAGACAATCGCCTTGTTTCCTTTTCAACACACCGCGACTTGGAAGTTACGTACCCATTTATCTATACTCTGCAGTCTCCTTTTATTTATTTTATTGCAATTACTTCAATTTTTTTTCTAATTGCTACATTTTCTTATAATAATTACTTTTCGCATTTATTCCTTCTTCTCTCGACAAAATGCAAAAAAAAAAAGGAAATCAGCCAAAATTTTTCTAAAAATCAGTTCTCTGTCTAAAATCCAATGTTTTGTAAAAATCGATCAAGAAAAATGCACAAAGACTGAAAAAGTAAAATTATTTCTGAAAAAATCATCAAAAATGTAAATCGTCGAAGAAACCACGATTTCTCCTTCGACATCTTCCAAGTTTCTCCTCACTGAGAAATCAAAGATGAAACGATACGGTGATAAGGTGAAACGATCGATGACAGCTCGTCGATAAAGCGGCTCTCCTCCAATCCGTGGAATATAATAAACAGATAATTCTCGGTGTGTTCGACGTTGAAATCTTTCGAGTGAAACGCAGCCGGGGCATTAAGAATCACCGGTGGACATCCGGTGAGCGGCGGATCTGAATCGTGCAATCAGGAAATATCGATTGGTCGATTTAATTAAGCGCGAGTGCACTTCAAACACAACGGGGCACACGGCAAACTAATCAAGCCCGGTGTGCACTTCTCCATTTAAATTGATTATAATAAATTAATATTGATACTTTCCTAATTACACCGGCTAATTCGGATAAATTGAACGTGACGGCACACGGTTCCTACCGCCTGGGGCGTGTGTATGGAAGAGAGCACAACGATCTCGTAGAATTATTTATAAGGTTGATCGAAGGTTGGACCAAGCGAAGAATTAATCGAGATCCGAATTCTTTTCCCACTTTAATTGAAATGGAAAATACTTCGTTTGCAAAACATACGATCCTGTAGAAGACTATTTTTTTAGTCGATCTCTTTTTATCTCACGGCACACGTTAATTAATTACTAAAATTCTACGACACGCCAAAAAATTTATTACATATTTTCGTCGATTTGACAGAAAAGTAGACATTCTTGACCGGTTTACAAAATAGATCATATTTTTTTCTGTCATTTTCTTAACTTTCTTAAGTTGTATTGAAAAATCTTCGATTTAGATAGAAAATGATTTTAAAACGATAAAATTATTGTACGTAGGTTGGTTTTAATTTAATCCTTGCCTTATAGCCGACTAGTCTCACTTGCACTGCAGATTATGGTTAAGGTGTGACAAAGGAAGAATTATATTTTAATTTAACGCTGTATTAAAACAGCGAGGCCGGCACACGTAGCAATTGAGAAATCGTGAGGCAAGAGGTTAAACACTTAGATGTAAGAGTAATTTTCTTCTATTCTTCTCCCTTTTTTCCTAGATAAAAAGTATTCAGTGCAGTAATGTACGCAATAATTTAGCGCATGTCCGACATTGTACGCATTCATAGAGCTATAATGTCGCAGAAACGGAAAGGTTTATTGCTGCCTGTAAAATACGGTATCGGTGGAACGATAATTATAGACGTTAAAAATCTAGAGCATGATAATATATCAGCGGCGGTACGTGAATGCTGCGAATGCGTCTAGTAGAAAATTTAAAGCTAATATTACTTTATCTGTAGAGATAGATACGCTGCAATTACACGATCAAACTTCTACTTTCGTGGAATTAAAATTCTCGACGCGAGTAGAAAAATCGTTCACATTTGGGATCAATTTTTTCTCCAATTTTGCTAATTCTTATCTATTTACGCTAAAATAAACGCGTTAACATCAAATTCATATTTTTCTAAATTAATTTGAACGAGTATTGACATACCAAGTATTTTCAGTACTGCAATTTCCAAATCTTCCACTAATTTTACCAATTCTTCATAAGTTTGAAATTAACGTTGTGGAGATCAACAGCAATTTATCTAATTTCCGTTGATTTGAATGATAAAAAGATTCTTAAAATTGCTACCTTTTTTCTGGAAATTTTTATGTAACTTTCAGTGCACAGTGTTCGCAAACTTTTAGCCGATAGCGTACTTATAGGATCAACGACCCCAAACGGATCTAAGTCTTTTTATTTAAATAAACCATAGTACTTGAACGATAACAGACATGCGTTAAAAAAAGAAATACAAAATAAGTGTTCGAAAGAAGAGCTACTTTGAAAACCAATATCTACAATACTTCATCTCACTTCAAATATAACGATCAACGATCCCAAATTGATGCAATTCTTTTTTTAAATAAACCATCACATTTGAACGATTATGGGCATGTTTCCATACGAAATCATCGGTTTCAATGTGTTTAAAAAAAGTACAGAATAAATACTACTTTGAAAACCAATATCTACAATAATTCATCTCACTTCAAACATAGGATCAACGATCTCAAATGGATGCAATTCTTTTTATTTAACCTTCCGTCGGGCGCGCCCATTTCTGAAACGCCATCGGGCGCACTGGATCTTAGAGATCGGCCTTCAAGAGGTCTTTTACCAAGTGGAAAGTAACTAACCATAGGAATAATAGAAGAACATGAGTGTGAACAAAAAACATCAACATTTTGAGCACATTTGCGCAACACATCGCGTCTATCTACATAGATGAATTATGGTTGTGCCTGAGAGATCAGGTGCGCCCGACGGAGGGTTAAATAAACCCTAACATTAGAACGATCACGAACATGTTTCCTTACGAAATCATCAATTAAAAAACCGCTTCGAAAACCAATATCCACAATAATTCATCTCAAAAAAAAAAAAAAAAAAAAGAACTCACTTGTTATTCCTCATACAAAACCGACAGTTTCCCGTACACAAAATGGAAACAACACGAAGCAAGAGCAGCTTCCCGATTCCTGGCACGTCATCAATAAAGAAAACCGTTTTCACCGGAAGGACAATTAAGAGGGCTGCGCGACGTGCATCGACAGCTCGAACCTTCCGAACACGAAAACGTTGGCCGCGGAACCGCGGGCCAAATTCGACCGCTAATTCGACGCGGTAGACACTCGTTAAGGTTTGCGGATCTTCGTTAGCGCAACCTTTTACCCCACGCTACCAACTTCAATCGGGTTATTAATGACGAGCCCGACGACGGGCCCGGGTGGGGTTATATGGAGGAGACGGAGGTGAAAGGTATATATACCTTAGCAACAACCCGGTAATCACTTTCGTGGCAGACTTTAAGCTTTCAGACACGATCGCCCGTTATCCCGTCAATTTAACCCGTCTCACGACGTGATCCGGCGCGTCTAGCCCCAGCAAAATCCTTTACCCTTCTTCTCCTTTCGCCTCGGCGAGGCTCGCACGCTCGCTCACGCTTCGCGTTCCGCGCAGAGCCCTGCTGGGAAAAGGATATTATGCCCATCACCACCAGACGATGTCCTTATCCCGTGGATTTAGTTATGGTTTCCCGGATGAACGATTGTCGATCACGGATAGATTTATTAATTTCATCGCCGCGGACTACTAGTACCGCTTTAGATAGACAGGTTCACTTTTGCGCGGGTTTTCTTTCGTCGTTCGGTGATACATCGTTGTTCGTTTTATGTGAAAGGGTTAAAGGTATAGTGGTGTGAGTCAGGATTTACTTGTTCTGAGATGGAGAGAATGTTATTGGAAATTATCAAATAAATTCCGCAGCTTCAAATTTGGTACTGTTTCGTGTTCAATGGTATCAGAAGTTTTGTTTTCTCAGAGTTTCGCGTGTGTAGGTTGCACTTTAGCATTTAGGTCCAAATTTTGGGAAATGTGACTTTAACCCTTTTATATACAGGTAGTTCTCGCGTTCATGAATTAATTGGTTCTTACCGAATTTTCGTAAAGTGAGAGGCTCGTTTTAATTGAGCATTGCGTTATTACATACTGCGTGATTTCCTGCACAATTTAAAATAAAGATTCCGAGGCAAAAGATTCGTGAAGATATAAATAAAGTGAGAACTACCTGTATTTCTATATGATTGCTTAGAAAGGGAGAATACTTTGAAAATTTAGATTGGAACTTTTTGTGTAAAAAATAAATTGCAATACATCGCTGCTTGGAATAATTAAAAAAATGTCAATCTTCATTTTCTTTCTTTTTTGCACAAATAAAATTCTTTATTTCTGATTCAGCTAGTATCACACCGGAGAACATATACGATCAGTATTCAGCTATTAATCAAATGCAAATTTTAAACCGCTCTCCCCGTCAAATTTGCATTTTTCCAAATTACGACATTAATCATATTAAACAAACTCGATACGATACAGCAATTGCCCGCAACTCCCCGCAAAAGCACACGGTCGAAGACAAAGACGAGCAATTAAACCGAATATCCCAAACCCAGCGGACAGTTTGTCAAAACTAATTTCCACGAACGGTCAGAAAACCGTCAGAAACGAAATTTTATCCGGCTTCGCAGCGTGTGTCCCGTTGGTCAAGTAAATAATTATCGCACGACATCGGATTAACACTTCATAATTCCCCGTGACACACCGCGATTGTCGATACACGAGAATAAATCGCACATAATATTCCTGTGTTTAACACTCCCGCCGAGATTCAAGGCAAACATAATGTTGACGTGGTCCACGATGACGATAAATCCTGTTATTTATTCATCCACCGGGCAAAATGCATAGATTATGCATGTTCCTTTGTAATCTGCCCCTTTCCACGCCGTCATAAATAACTAATTACAAGTTGAATTTCTGCCGCGTTACAACGCGCGTGATCCCAACAACCGCTCCCTCCCCCGTCCAGCGATAAATATTTATAAACTTCCGGTCGGGTATCTAGCAACTATTAAGCAGTAATCACATTGTTTGCCGGGACACGCGCGCCGATCCAACGATACACGCGCTTCTTGCTATAATTAATTAGTCACACCCCCCCTTCGCCCCGATGGATTGTTGCTACATCGAGTAAATTTCGCGAACGGGGATAATCGTGATAAATCTCTGCCACGGCTCGATAGATAGGCGTATAATTTATGGTCGGACACGGGTCGCGTATTCAAACGAGCGTGAAATCAATAGAAAAATACAGAGGGAAAAAGAAAGAAGCATGGAAGGATGTCTGAAATCGGTTTCGATCGAATCGAACAGGTTCTACTATTGCAGTGTACTTTAGAAAATAATCGAGGATATTGCGCAAGGAAAAGAGTGAAATAGAAATTTGATCACCATCTTGCTTTGTATATCCGCGATACAGTGTTTTCTCGTTCGTTTTGCGAATTATAGCTGCTGAGAAGAGAGAAATGTTTGCGGAGAAACGCTCGAAGCTTCCTCCTTCGGGATTATTCATTTATTTCCGCTGAGATCTGTTCTTCGCGGAAGAATGCAACGCGATCAACGATTTCGATAGGGGATGCATCGATCGTCTTTCCTAAGAAGCCTCTATAACAGCTCTACTCCCATTTAGATTTCATCGAAACTCGCCAATTCACTTTGTTTATATTATACACAAACCGTGTACAGAACAATAACAGAAAAAAATTCCGAAATAAAGTTCGAAACGGCGAATTTTTCCATTATATACAGAACCGAGCAAAGAAAAAAAGAAAAGAACCAGTGCACACACAATACACACTTTTTCCATTAGCGTAACGAACGAGTTATTGAAAACTCTCCTGGTTCCAATCTACCAATAACAAAATCAACACGGGAAACAAACGATTAACCCTTTACCGAGCCAACAATTCTGACCTACTTCGTTAATTGCTAAATTCCACCAAGCTCTCGGAATATCCCCAGTTACAAAAACCCTAAACAATAAATAACGATTCTCCGGTGCAGCGAACCGTCTACCTAAACCATCGGCCATAATTACGCGTCTGCACTAAACTCGATCGTGGCCGCCGCAACTAAGAAGCTGCGGTTGCAAGGGGTTGTTCTAACCTCAGCTCCGAGGAACCTCAGCAGCCTCCGTCTCTCTCGAACTGTATTCCAGAGGAGCGCAATATCGGGCGAGAGGTGTTCGCGATCCGTCAGCCAGACGTGGCGAGCATATTTTCACGGTGATATAGCAACGGGTGGTAGACGTTAATATCTTTTCAGCCGGCAAAAAGGCGGCCGGCCCGCACGAGTTATGGCCAGTTTATCAGCGGCTAATCCAGATTAATCTGCAGCAATTTTTTTTATCGGCAACGACATTCCTCTGGCCGTCGCGCCGAGATGGGCTAGAGGCGGTGCGAGCTCTAGCCTAGCTAGAGAGGCGCGTCTGGATCGTGTTCGCGCGAGTCGCCGGAGCTTAGGCGCGAAATTTATGGAGCAACGAGTCGCGTTGGACTCCGCGTTCTATCCAACCCTTCCCTCCCTCCACGCGAGAATATTCGTCTTTCGACCATGGCCACGCCGCTGCTGCGTTCCAGGGAACGAGAAAGGATCCCTCTGGAGCTCTTCCCTCTCTCTGCCGCTGATAATATAATATGCAGAGGCGCACGTACACTCGCTCACGGGCCAGCGACCACGAAGATGCGGTGCACCGATGTGTCAGGACGGGGCCGGCAATAGATCTGCCAGGGCAGCGCGAGTTCGGCGCCGGAATACGGATGAAGATGGCCACGAGGCGACGAGCTAACCGGGCCGATATCGTGTGCCACCTGCGCCACAAGCCTGGACCTTTTATATCGCCTGGCAAGTTTTGCTTTGAAGAGGGCGTTCGTGGTGAAATCGAGCAACGCGTATCGGGGTGCTTGAATGGGGGGAGGTGGTTCGGGGTTTGCTGTTCGCGGTGAGGGTTGAGGATGGTTTAATTTGCTAGATTGATGCGGGGTGAAAGTAGAATAGGACGGATTCTTCATTTTGGTTTGTCGAATCGTTTTTGGGCGAGGTAGAATTTTAGGGTCAATTTTTGTACTTGTTTGATGGGGTAGGTTGTGAATGCTTTATTGAGATTCAGGGGTGAAATATTGACACTGTGTAACCCAATTTTTGTTCATTCGCGAGAAGAAAAATTACACATTTTCACGGGGGAACAAGAATTAATATATAACAATAAACAAATAAAATGAGATTTATAAAATGTAGATACTTGGTATGTAACTTTAAAGTCACATGGCGTTTCGGAGGATTAAGGAAAAAGCCCGAGTTTGAACTTACCCTCCATATATAAGGGGGCGTGGATCGTTTACTCACCTGCAACAAAAAATAGGAAATAATTAGTTAAATTACGATTCCTTGCAAGATAAATATGAATACATATGAATAACAGAAAAAATGCTCCCTCAAACGCCACATTCTTTCATCCTACCACTCTCCATACAGGATGACTCACATAAAACCACCCCGAAACGCAAAATAGTTTCATTTGATAATAAGATACTGTACACTTGAGTTACACTTCGTACGATAAATGAAGGGTATTTTTACCATAAAAAGGCTTTAATTTCAACCATTTACACATTTATCGGTATATTTATCTCTGCGCGAAGCATAACTTCAAAACAGTAAGTATTTTGCGTTTGGGATCGATTTTACGTGCGCCACACAGTACATTCACGAAGCTCTGCTCCACAAACTCAAACGCGTCCCTCGCCGCCAATGAACGAAAAGGAGTACACCGATCCCGATCAAACTGGTCGGCAGACGTCGCAATCAGTCCGTCTGGTCGAAAACTCGCCCGATGGACCGTTAAAGGAAATGTGAAAGCGGACCGAAGAATGCGGATCCTTGGACGGCAGGTGCAGAGACACGACCAAGAGCGAGGTCGAACAGCTTTCGATCATCCTAATTCGCAGACGAGGCGTCCGGAAAAAATGAAAGTACCCCCGGAAGGCGGTCAAGCGGCTGCTTTTAAGCGTCGTAGAAAGCGTGCCCGCGAACGCGACCTAGAAACGCGGTCAGACGTAATTCAGACGCGAGAATTAAGTCTCTCTCTCTCTCTCTCACATTCACGGCGAGAGTATTCTACTTAATATGCGAAACGGTTTTTTCTTTCGAGGCGAGGGCAGCATTGAACACCGCTCATGAATGATAAACCGTCGAAGACTCCTCGCTAATTGCACTGTGTCTCCTCTCCTCTTCGCCCCTTTATCCTTTTCATCGCGCGAGAAGAAGAAGCATTTTGCAACAATATCGTGTTTTCGCCTGCTGGTCGTCCAGTAATTGACTTTGTCGTTACCCGTTGTCCGCGCGGAAGACGGAGTTTCGTTTTTCTGCTCGTTACTTTTTCCCAGGTTTTCCCAGGACGTTTTTGAGATTCGCTACGCGAGCGAAAATGCGCGAACCATCCCCCTTAGCCGGGCCGCCGCATTGTAATTATCGCGATTGAGGCGTTGGTAAGCGCAACGCATTCGCCTCTTGGCGAGGTTTCACGCGATGATGTTGTAATTGCGATGAGACGCGGCGCGGTGGAAATGGTAGAATGCGAATAACTGTATGGGATGATTGTTGCTTGTAAGGAGATATGTTCCATTCGTGGTTAGGTTTCGCGTGTAAAATATCTCGGGAGTTTTTTTACTTAAAATTTGTTCAAATGATAAACTTACAATTTTCAGGAAAGACTAAGACGAAAATTTTTTGTGTTGAACGATATAAAATAATTGTTAGAAAGATCGCAATTTGTAAGAAGATAAGTGCAATTCGTGGTTACGTTTCAGGTGTAAAATATCTCGTGATTTTTTTTTAGTTAAAATTTGTTGAAATGAAAATACACAATTTTGAGAAGTAAATTAACACAAAAGAATGACTACCGATTGTTTTCTAAAGTCTAACATTGTATTCAAATTTTGCCCAAAAATAAAACGAATAAATTTCTGTTTTAACCCTTTGCGATCGGTGCCGCCATAGTGGCGGCATTTCAGTTTTGTTCTAGAAATCGGTGTCGCCGCTATGGCGGCATGATCTTTGTTTTGTCAAGTATCATACTTTGGAGAATTACAAAAATTAAAACGTTTTATTTTTATGCACTATAACTAGTATGTATTAAACGAAATGTATCAGTTTCAAAATATTCTGTTTTTCAATATCCTTATACATAAAAAAAAAAATGTAAATTTGCTCCGACTAGCTGGTAGTCCCACCAGAGAAATGTGCCGATCGCAAAGGGTTAAAGAAAAAGTAACGCCTTCGAAACGAAAGCAATTCCTCCAGATCAATCTCTTCTACTTAAACACTCGCGCAATGACGAAGGATCAAACGAGATCATAATTGAATGGGTGAGAAGAAGAAGAAGGAAAAGGTTCAGGGAAAACGAAAATCCTTTCGTTCCAACATTTCACCAGCTTTATCAGGGATAACGCTTGTCGGTATTTTTCTTTGAAAAATTGGGAAAAGTTGGAATTGAAAAATATTTGGGCACGGCTTGAACCAATTAACCTCGATTAATAATTCAAACAATCCAGGTCATGTATGCTTCAAAACTTTCATTATAAACCTTCCTATTACAAAATATTCCCAAACGAAAATTTGGGACAATTTAAAAATAATTTCTTAATAAATAAACAGCTATATCATTTTTCTCAATTTCTCAAAAATAAGCTCTATTACAAGATATTACCAAACGACAATTTAAAAATAATTTTTCACTAAATAAGCAGCTAGGTATATCATTTTCTTTTTTTTTTCGATTTTTCGAAGATAAGCTCTATTACAAAATATTCCCAAACCACAATTTAAAAATAAGCAGCCATATAATTTTTTTCGATTTTTCGAAGATAAGCTCTAGTGGAATAATTTCCTTTTTCCCCTGATCCGTCCAATTGTACAGAGACCAAATATCCATGTTCTCTTTTACGACCGAAAATATCCGACTAATCGTGTCGCGATAAAGAAGCTCGAAGCCAGACCGCGTCAGCGGATTTCTCAGGACAACGTCGACCATGTGCCGGGCATAAACTGTTCGCGCTCGTAAAATCGCGAAAGTTAGAAGCCTGGTGGCCGAGCGTTTTCCACCAGCGACTGCAAACTACGGACTTTCCCTGAAGTTCCCCTGAAACCGACACCAGTCGACTGTCTAACGAGGGGAAAGCGTCCGGCCACCGTAAGATACACGACGGAAGCCGGACCACGTGTACCAACTGTCAACCGCTACTTCCGCTACCTACGGAAATACGTTCTCGTCACGCAGCTCGAGATTGATTATTCCATGTTTAATTTAGGTACACTTCGACGTTTATCACGGCGACCTTAGAATTACTGCGGTTAGACTGTTTTGATATGAAATCAGAAAAAATTCACGCAGGACATTTAACAGTGTACCTCCTGAGGAACAAATAATTTTATAAGAGTATGCAGGCGTCGAGTTCTCTATAGAGGAGACGCGGCGACTTCTGAGGGTCGCGGATCCTTTGTTTCCGAATCGGCGATAGAGAGTTCGACCGCCGATTTCAAAGGTACGCGCGCGTGGCCGATGACGCGAAGTCATGGTGCTGCGCAGCACGCGTAAAGCGTTAAGGATGCTCCAAGGATCTGGCCACAGAGTGGGGAAAATGCAGCTTTTCTGGTAAGAGGACCATGAGAGACGACAAGGCACTTACCCCAGAACCTTCACAGAATACGCATCTACATTGTAGCAATCCCTATATTATAAACACATCTAACACGTATATCCGAAATTTATGGGAAATTTCAGTTGGAGTTCCTTGGGAGTTATGTACATACCCTTAACCTTTTGCAATCGAGTGGCGACTGAGAAGCGACATTAACTGTCACTTGGTAAATAATGAATCAAGACAGAGAACAGATCTATGGACCTCCATGAATTTGTTCACCATAGTGAAACAGAGAATCCATTGAATATTTAAATAAAATCGCATAGTTTATTTATACGTTAGTTTTCAAAAATTTCAAAGTAGATCCGATTTGCAACCTTTCCTACAGCAAAGTCACCTCCCACGTAGGGTGAAAAATGATCATTTTTTTAATATCTTCTTTTAACACTTATGTATATGAAGGGTTGTTTCTCTTCTAGATTGCATCGATTCCGGAAATTTGTTAGGAAATTGAATAAAATTACTGAATATACAATATATAGGTATAGAAACGGTAGGTACTTATAAGGATAATGAAAAAAATATGCTGTGAAAGCAAGTACTATGGGAAATGTAAATCAAACTACATACATATGTGGCCTGTTCTAGATAGGTGACAAGTAAAAATGTAGATCAAAGTAGTCCATCTTTTAAGTGTTAATGTAGAGTATGATAATAAAATGAGAAAATATATTTATGTCATTGGAATGATTTTTGGGGTCAGGGAGAATATTGCAAAATTTTTGTATTAATGTACAATAAAACCATAAGATAGATTTAGAAGCAGAAGGAATATTGCAAAAATGTTGTGTCAATGTGTAATAAGATAATGAGAGAAAATAATAAAATATTATTCGAATGATTTTTGGGGGTAAGGAAGATATTGCAAAATTTTTCAAACGAATATTATTAAATAAATTGTATCTAGAACACCGTCTTATCAGGAAAAACCCAACACTTCAGTTAACAACATAAAGTGTAGTTTAAAAAGATATACTTTTGTTTGAAAGGTAATTAGATGACCAAATGTGGAAGGTGAAGTACCTGCTCCAGTTACAAACCAGTGGAACAGGTAAAACGTGTCGTACCTTTCTTTCGGGACAACAGGAAAAAAGTTAAGTGCACTACTAATTGCGGTTTTAACCTTCTCGTTAAAAAAAAGTCGTAACGTCCTTGTACAACAATTATTCAACTTTTCACGTAACAATCTTTCTTGCAACTCAAGAGAAACAGAAAAACGTAATTACAACGCTGTTAAATTTCCACAAAAATATTACTTGAAACAACAATTATTCAGTTTTCTCGGAAAAGAATTTTAACAATAATTTTCTGAATTTGTCCAATTACTTAAATTCCCTTTCTCCCTATAATCCCTTCGTTACGCTCAAACTACATTTCAATGTATCACACACAGAGACAACATAAATTAGCATTTGATCTGCCGTGATACTGTTATAAATTACAACGCGACGTGGGATTTCGCATATCTGGATATTCCAATTTTAATGGGACGTAGGAACTTCGATGGCTGCGCTGTCAAGAGAAACCACGGGGGAGCTCGCGTTAACTAGAAATGGGGATTGAAACGAACCTAAGTAGTTAAATAGATAATACTTCTATGAAAGATGTCACAGCCGTATTCAGCTACGTGCGATCCTCTTCCCTGCCACGATACGACAAAATATTTGCACCACACACAACTCGTATTGAACAAGTACAAGTAGCGTAACGTACGTAACGAAACTCTGTTTTCGTCGTTTGTCGAAGATCAAATTATTTCGTTGCATTCAAAAGGTAGAATTAAACGAAGCTTTTGATTGCAAATTACACTCGCGTTTGTACAGTGCAATGTGATTTCAGTTAAATACACCTACAAATCGTCGCAATTATTTGCTCTCCTTTTCTCCTTCGACTGTGTTTCGACGTTTTAAAACTGTTTATTGAATATATCGAACAGGGGAACCATGAACAATCGCGTCTCTGATTTTGCAAAAAAAAAAGTAAACAATCATACGAATTAAAAAGCTAGCACATTGGACATATACAGACGCACAGAAAGAGGAAATATAGGCTTGCAGAGAAAATTACACGCCGGAGAATTCAGCTCACGGAAATGTTTTATTCGAAAACATTTCGCGTGCTACTTTAACCCGTTGAAAATCGCGCAAACCGTGAAAAAAAGGGATTGAACGTCTCTTTCATAGCGCGCTATGCAACTGACAGTGCCCAAAAATTCGCGTGCATAAAAACAGCTTTTCGATGAAATCGAAATTGGAGTAAAATATGGGATAAAAATACGGGCTTCTCGTATCTATCAGATACGTTTGAAATTTAAAGAGTATATTTCGAATAGTTTTACGAATGTTCAAGCAGAAGTATTCGGTTGGTGAAGTTACTCAAAGAGAGTAGCCCAGAAACTGGTTCAATTATGTAATTGACGCTTAACTCGCGCTTACCTCGCTTCAAGCCGGAATCTACAACTGAAAAGTTGCCGTTCTTTAGCCTGCTACAGTTTACAACGACGGTGTTCTTCATCTGTCAACAAGTTCTACCTCGCAGTCGCAACAAGTTTCTCCGCTAACAACAAGATAGTTCGCCTAACTACGTCCCGGCTCTAGACAATCTCTACAGGGACGCTCTCTTGATTGTAACTCGAGCTACGTCTGAGAATGCACTAATATCTTACCCGTTTATCCACCTAATTTATGTAACTTTGGAACTAGATTGTATAAAAAAAACTTTAGCTGTGACAGTTATCCGCAACGTCACAGAAAAGAAGTTACAGTACCTTCTGCATTGAGAAAACAATTAATTTTTAAATTAAAAAAAAAAAAAAAGAAGGCACTATGATTCGTGAGAAATAAGAATTTCAACGCTCACTGATTACCAAATGCTTTATTCACGCTTAACCCAAGGGCGTTCTTCCTTTCGACTGTACGCTTAAGGTCTCCGGGTCAAAAAAGACCCGAAGACTTTTATGCGCACCAATTTTTATCGCCGCAATATTTTCACTTTTTAAAAATTGGAGAAAGAACCCGAAAGTTACCTTTATATCTCCCGCAAAAATTGAAACTTTTCATTCGATATTTCCCTACGAAAAAAATTCCCAAAGTTCGCCTATTTTTCGACGCCTCAGAGTGTGGTTTCGCTCTTAAAAGCGAAAACAACGCAAGGAATTCCAGAAAAATCCCAAAAATTCGTCCCGAAAGGTCTATCCGATGGGGTCGATTAAACATTTCCATCACGTGAACCGGCTGCACAGTGTAGAGTTATTGCGAAATCGTCGCGGGTGAATATTTCAAGTAGCTGCGGCGCGCGGTTGAAAATTGTTAGCGCTGCTCGAGTAGGAGGCGTGCATCGTTACAAGAGTTGTTAATTATTTCACGCGAGTTCCGTAGCCACCAGAGATGCCTACTTCGGCATGGAGACGTGTACGGGGGACTTGGGGAGCGGCGCCGAGGGAGCGGAAGCGCATACATCAACCGCAGGATCGGCTGTGCTCGGTTGCATCGGAACGTCGAATTCCACAGAGCTGGTTTCGATGCATCACCGATCAAAGAAACCCGAGGACCACAACCCTTGGCCCTTTTTCTCCCCGTTCCGCAAGCCGGTGCGCGCGATGGCCGTGTGTCGGTTGCATCGTGCACTCGTGCGTTTTTCAACGCATCGGTTGCGACACACGAGCCTAGGCCCGGATACGCGCCTCTTCGAAACACGCACCAGGAATCAGCTAACCGTGCGGCAAGACGTGCTCACTCGCGTCGAACAGACAATTTGCATTTGAAAAGTACAGGAGGAAAATGAACGTAGTCCATTCCAGAACGAAATTCACATTTTAGCTTTGTGTGCTGGAGATTATGGAAAAGTGTCAAACTGGAGTGTAATACGGGGGAGGAACTATCACTGTCACGTTTCTCTAATGGAAGAATGTGAATAAATAAATTTTTTCTGTGGAAAAATGATCAGATTCCATATTCTTTTTTAGTAAAGTAACAGTGGGTCAAAGTTCAGACTACGAAAATAAATTTTTGCCTTCGGGACATTTATGAAAATTACTGTTCTTAGAAAGTTTTAGAAACCCATTATAAAAAAGAAGAATATTAAATTTTGGATCCGTTGTTTTTTAAATATTACAAATTTTACTTCTGGTGATTAGAATCAGTTTTCCCTAGGACTCTTCGTGGCCTCGAATGAACCTTGCGAAAAAATATTCTTTGACACATTCTTTACGCAAACAAAGTGCAAAAGAAGATTAAAGTGTGAAGAATTCAACCTGAGAATATTCTAATTTAACACATTTGCGTCGGATAACGCACATATGCGTCATTCAGGTGTTCACTTGGATTCCGAATGACGCGAAATACGTCATTGAGACTTTCACATATCTGTCTGAAAGTAAATTTATAAAACGCTGTAAATGATTGAATTTCTTTTCAGAAATGCCGTGACAGATGTTTCACGAATTCTAATAATTGTATACGTTTTACGAAAAAGTAATTTACCACATTCTTGAAAATTTCTTTGAAAAATAATAATTAGTTGAAAAGTGACGATTGAAAGAAAAGACGCGAAATCACCCCGTGCACATGTTAAGCGCTGCTCTAAGAGCCCTGTCGCCAATGTGTTAATTGTTCAACTTCGTTTCACCACTCCGTTATACCTTGTCCCTAATTCTCCTGCAGCACGGATCGTGTTAAGCGAAGAGACGCGGTTCTGGACGAACTACGAACTATCGATGCTATCATCGCATAGACTCTGTGTCATAGAGCTTCTAGATGATCGTCCATGTAAGTATTAACTGCGTCCAAAATAGCTTAACTTCCACGATAGAATATACTTCGTAGACGGTAAAGCTGATGGCAGCAGAGTAACGTCAAATAATCGATTAATTACAACTGTACACCTTCAGAAATCTTCATATCGTATCCTATTCCAAATTCCCCCCCAAAAAAGGAAACCAAAATAACACTAAATTTCGAGGCAACAACGACGTTCAAATTTCCCTCTCGCACGAATTGCAAATGGGAAGCAACGCCTCGTTCACCGGGACGTCGTTCCACTACACAGCAATAAAACCGTCGCGCGAACGAAAGCGGTCGAGGCACTTCGGCCAGGCAAAAATACAACGACGGCTCGATACAACCCTTCGAGATTGCTGCCATTTACCCGGTGGCGGCATGGCATCGAGCTGCCAGTCGAACCGGGGACGACTCTTCTCTTCCTTGTCTCGACGCTTTACCGAATTATTCACACGCCAACGGCCGTGAACGACGGAAGAAACGTGGAATAAGAGGCAACAATTTCCCAATTGAATTTTCACCTGACCGTTACAATTGGACATTGTTCGCATACATAAGGAACAGAACGAACGGATCGATGAGTTGCAGCTAGCCAGCCAGCCAGCCACGGGAGATACCGTTACGAACTGCATCGTGGAACAGAGGAGAAAAGAAGAGAGATAGAGAGAAAGCACCGATATCTCGTGGGAGCAAACTCAGCGGGTCTAGGCTATTTTTCCTTCCTTAACCCGAAAAACCGCGTTATCCTGACGTTTTCACCCCCTCCAACCTATCCTTCCGAACCGATCTTAGCCCGTTAACTCACTCTCTCTCGCTCTCTACACTCGATCTTCAACGGGCAATTCTTGCTGCCCTTGCATCCTGCCGCCACTTCTAATTCCCATTTGCCATTGTTGCTGGTTCCACGTCGGGAAACGTGAAAAATTGCGGCGAACGCGGCTGCTGCCGTAGAGAACGCTTAAAGGGCCCTTCAATCCTGATCTCTTTCGGAAACGCTTCGTTACCGAAACACACGACGAATCGGTTGAGATAATCGATCGCTGGGGGAGTAAGATGGTTCGATATGGTGTACGTTGCTCGTGACGAATCGGTTGAGATAATCGATCGCTGGGGGAGTAAGATGGTTCGATATGGTGTACGTTGCTGGAATTAACGACGAAACGAGCGTTGTAGGAAGTAGAAGGGTCTTTGCGATCTGTTAAATAGATCGAACAGCTGGGAAATTGAAGGATGATATTGGAAAGGATAAAAGGGTGTAGGAATTTACGTCTGCTTCGTTTCGATGATTATTTCAAAACTTACAGCTTCGTGTATTCGTCGGGATGGTAAGATAGTTGGAGAAGGAGGTTTGAGTGGGCAATTGAGCATCAAAGTCTAGAAACAGTTTCTGCTGATTTATCGCGGCAAGTTGTCCCGAATAATCAACTTTCTGACGCGCATCTGCGGCCCTCCGAGCGACTTCAGAAAAATTCATAATTTATGAGCGGAGAAGATGGTAAGCCTTAAGAGGCACTGTCACTCGCAGCTGCATAGAAAATCTCCAGTGACTCGAGATTCCCAACTTTTTCTCCGCGATTCCTCCCTCTCTCTCGCTCTCTCTCTCTCTCTATTTCTGTCACTTTCTCTGCTAAGACAGCTTCGCGGTCGTGAATCACCGGAAAAGAGGGAAACTAAGTAAACAGTTTGAGTTTCGTGTTCCGACGCGAACTTCCTCGAAATTCAATTCCGATGCTTCCCTCCAATCGACATTGTCATCCAACATTCACGCGTCGCGAACACGAATTTTAATGCTGCGCGAGACGCGATTTCGCGCCAACGGTATCCAAAGAAACTGATCAGTTTCACCGAGATGGCAGAAGTAGACCGAGAAAAATTGCATGCAGATTATACGAATAATCTTCATTGTTGCGCTTGTTCAGTGTTTTCACTGCTGTCTTATTCCTTCAATTTGAATTATTTTTCCCGATTTTTCAAAATTCGTGCCTAAGCAGATCAAAACAGATTTCTTCTTTCTTTTCTTGGTAATTTGCTTCCAAACAAAATTGGGTAATGTAACGATTTTTACAAAAAATGGAAGAACTTTTCTCTTGACTTCAGAAATTAGTCCTATTCTTTTAAATGGTGCAAATATAAATTAAATCAAATGTACGGAAATCAAAATATGAACTAATTTTCCCAATTTTAAAATGTTCGTACCTAAACGGATTAAAGCAGATTTCTTTTTTATTAATTTCACGATTTTTAAAAAATAGAAGAATTTTTCTTATTTCTTTCATTTGCATAAATCTAAATGCAAGCAAATGTAAAGAAACCAAAGTATGAATTATTTTTAAACAGATTAAAGCAGCTTTCTTTTTTTGTCAATTCCACGATTCTTAAAGAAAGAAACAGAAATTTCCTCGAGGCTTCCAAAATCTCGTTACAATAAGATAAAAGCGACACTTTCTATCATCCACTCACTTGGCCACCGCGCCGCGGAAGTAATCGAAGCTCTTAAACCCAGCCAATTTTCTGTCTCACCTGAAAACACTTACGGAACAACGGTGAAATCAAGCAAGAGAAGAATCCCCCTTGTTTCTTCGCTCGCAAGTTTCACAGCCGCCGGCACATAAATTAACAAGAAGCTTTCCCCCGAATCAAAGAAACTTGCTCGATCTAGCTCGTGAGTAACACGCGGGAAACGCGGTAGCGGAAGTTCTGACAGCGCGTCGCAGCGTGTCCCGAATTGCCTTGCCGCGGGGCTCTCTGCTTCCGTGAGAGCTAACAGAGACACCATGTGGCTGGGCTCCTTCATGGGAGGATCGACCGCGACAGCCTTAAAGTTTAATCGTCCTGGGCGCATACGTGTCGCACACAGAAGCGCCTAAAGTCAATGCGACATCTGGCTCGCGCGTGGAACGAACAGAGAGAGACGTGCACCGGGAGGAAGCCGGGAGGATCGAAGGTGGAAAAGGGTACTAAACCGAACGAACGAAGAGAAAAGCGGGCATGGTAGAGAGGGAAGGGGAGGGGTAGGAAACGAGATACCTCGGTTCTCCAAGGGGAGACGACTGAATCTTTTATTCGTGCACAGCTCTCCACTTTGTCGCGTACCCGATTCGTCCGTGGAGGAAGCTAAAGAAGGTCACGAAGCTTCTTCTCGAGCATAGACGATTTCTAATCGACTCGATGGCGATCCCAAATCGATTATCGTCGCCGTGCTTCTTAGACGAACACGTTTCGACCACGGTGAGTCACGTGCTCTGCAGGAATCTGCCTTCCAAGAGTCGTTGAACGAGAAACGAACGTGATGACCGATTGGTTCCGCGAACCTAGAGGAGTTCTAGTTTCTCGAGGAGTGGGATATAAGTGAAAATATCGTATCGCGATATCGTCGGAATGGTGGAACAGTAGGCCTTGAAAGTGTTTCACGTGAATATCGTGGCTTTGGTCACTGGCGTAATATCTGTTCGGTTGATCGCATCAATTATGGCAAGTCAATTGGACGGTGAAGTCGCGCCTATCGTTGTATAAATTCACATGGCTGAGCGTGGTTTAATTAAACGGAAACGAGGGGGGAGGGGGGCGTGCAATAATGAACCGAAGGTACAAATAGCTTGGAAAACGATTTGGTAAAGTTATGGTGATTACGTGGGCCACGTACTCGACTCCTTTCCAACCCACATTTGTTTACTCCATACACAGGAACTATGTGGAAAGTATGACAGTTTGAATACATAGTGCTCGATCATGGTGGATCGAGAAGCTTGGACTGGTAATTAACTGGTTAAACTGGTAATTGTGGTCTCTGTGAATAGAAACTCGCTTCACAGCTTTCCAAAAGAAAAACACATACTTTTATTACGAAAATTAAAAAATAGTGCCTACCCATGTATTACATATTCAATTCATTAAACACCTCTCGCATTCACATCATTTACTTATGAAAAAAAATATCTAAAAAGGAAATACCTAAAATACACGAAGTATTCCTAAAATTCTCTAACCCTAAAAATTCCAAGGATCAAAAAGCATCCCCAAAGTTTCAAACTTCACTCTTTTCCCTAAAATAACTTATGTACACTGCTTAATTGCATTACACTTAATGATTGCAAAATTTGATAACAACCGAATCAAATTTTAACCGAACCGAAATTTAAACTCCCCCAGTCACTTCTCCAAATTCCCCGTATCAGTATAAGAGGGCGGCAGTATCGTAAAAGGGCACGCGAAGGAAAATCGTGATGAAATTTCGGAACGTGCAGCAAAACACCGAGTCCAGGCAAGTCTGCCCGGATCGTAATTCCTTCGAAGCAATTCCCTCGAAAGGAACAACCCGCTTCTAAAACATTTTGCCGCGCCGTCTATAACGGCGAAGACGCTCCAAGTGGCCAGGGGTATCCGGGCCGGGACACTCGGTACACGACCCGAGTGAAATGCACGATTTACGAGGACGCGGGAGGGAACCACCCGTTCCCGTTTCGAGCATAGGGAAAACGTTTTAGAGAGAAGCTCGCCAACGGACTGTTCACGTAACGCCTCCCTCGCGACTCGCAATGTTTTCCACTTCGGAAGAGGAGAAAGAATGGGGGGAGAGAGGAAGCTGGTGGAAAAAGAAGGAACCGGGTGATGAGGTCACGTTGCATCCTTAGACTAGCCCTCGTCCTGCATATCAAGGCGTCGCGTCGGTGGCTGAACTATGCACGCGTCGTACTTCCGTTAGGCGGCATCCTCATTCGCCTTCCACGGCACGAGGAGAGGCCACCGGGGCACGGTAGGATCGAGCGTTTTATTTTTGCGCGAGGATATCACGGTGAATCATGATCCTGACACGGCGGACTTCTAGTGATACGAAAAATTTTCCGCGAAACAGCGAAAAATGCGGAATAAAGATAACGAATTTATAGGGTGTCCTCGTATTTTTTTTCACCGTTGCGAAACATCGCCTGGACATTTTGGAAGCTCGTAAAGATGATTCCGATACCTCCGGTCGTCCCAGTAAAGCTTTATTTTCTTCACCTACGTGAGATATAGTGTGTGACGTGTTTTCTTTTTTCTTTTCCTGTTTCTCTCTTCTTTTTTTTTCTATTTTCGAGGGTAGTTCTGTATTTCCGGGACAATTGGTCAGCCTGGCTTTATGTATTTGTCGAAAAAAACGGACATTGTTTACGAGGCGCCTTTTTACATACGCGGCCCGATATCTACGAGCGAGAAAAATGGATTTCACGTGAAACGGTTTTACGCGCGTAACTTCGACGTTTGTTTTCTCCCTTTTACGTGGAACGCGAGCAGAGCGGCCGCTATAAAATTCCGCGCCTCGTTGCGCGCTCCACTTCCACACGGGCGAATACCGCGTGTCGCCGTGTTACACGCCAGCCAACGAAGGGGTGTGTATAGGTTCGGAAAGGAGGGAAATGGGTGAAACGACGGGGTTTTTGTTCTATTCGTTTACGAATTTTGCATTAATGACCCCTTTTTCGAAGTCGACAAAATACCGTGGACGCTGTACAGAAATCTGTATCAATTTCTGATCCAGCAAAATCGAATTTGTCGTTCGTATTCGAATTTTACAAGGATAAATAGAATTTTATATGTATAGTTCTTTAAATCTTTTAAAAACTATTTCATCTGAAAAGCGTTCTCTTGAAACAAAAAATGTATCCAACTGTCAATGTACCCAACAGTAAAAAATCCTTTTCAGGCTACAGAGATAACGATTCTATGTATCGATAAAAAAAAGGAAATCTTAGAAATTTTTAATATTCATTAATCGACCAATGTATCCAACAATAAAAAATCTTTTAATATTCAGATACGCTACAGCCTACAGAGATTATGATTCTACATATGTATCGATCTGCATATTCAAGATAAATAAAACACTTTTACAATGAGAAAGAAAATTAACCCTCTGTAACTTGATTTTTCTTCGTTCGCGGAAAGAAAAATTGTAGTTAATTAGAATTTTATCTTTCAACGAGAGAAGCAAGAATTAATAAATATTACAAAGAAATTGGCGGGTGAAAATTTAACAGTACATAAAATATAGATATATAATATGTAACTTCCAAGACATATACAGTTATAAAGGGTTAAGTTGTACAAATAACGAGTGCCCTACTAAAAGGTATATTCCCATTCATAAGTATTCAGAACACTTACAGAATGCAAAACCAACTCAAACAATCATCCCAAAATAATTACAATAAAAATAAATGATTCAGCCTGAAATCTTGCAACATAACAAGTACAATTTAAAATGTCCTAATACCTACAAACGCGAAATACACGAGCAAATAGTCAAAGCAGCGTAAAGAGCAGCCGCAAGAAGGAACTCCGTGAAAAAGTAGGAAAAAGCATCCCCTAACTGCGAAACAACGACTACACCCGACCCCAAGCGTCACTCTAATGAGTATAGATCATCGTAGCGACGGTAGCGGGAGTATACGAGCATTAATCGTATCAGTCTGTCTGGTCGCGGTGCGAAGTGTCGCGTTAAGGCGAGTAAATTAACGTCTGAGAGCGTCGAGACGACCGGGCGCACGTTCTCGCCTAGCGTCGAGCGCGCGTTTCGCGAACGGACGAAACCGAGAGGACCGGAGGGTGTAAATTGGCGGCAGGAGACACCGCGGATGGAAATATGTCTCGCCTCAAGAACGTCGAGGACTTGTTGAATAGCGGAAGCTTCGCTCCCGGCCGCGAACAATGCGGCTTAATTGAAGAACGCGCGTGTACAGTGCTCGCGCGCGACCTACTCAATGGTCGGTGTGTTTCCACGTACATTTCGAGGATGAAACGCGTGAAATTTATGCGATCCCGGGGACGCGATACGCACGCGATGCCTGATTTGTGGGACACCGTTCGAAAGTCTGTCGCGGAAACTCTCGACGCGCGCTTCCGATGACCCCGTCTCTCGGGGAAAGTGGCGGCTCGAAAGATACGCACGGTAGACGTCGATCTTTGAGAAGCGAGGAATATCTTGCCCTGTGCTGTTTGTCGCGTAGAAAGAGGAAAATGTAAATAGCTAGAGTTACTCTTGACACTGTGTAAACTTGCCTCTCTTACAGTATATTTCGGTTAATTATAAAAGGACTGGGTTGAGAAACATCAGTTTTTCATATCTGATAGAAATGTCAGAAATTGACCTAAATAAGTGAAGCGTCCATTAGACATTATATTATGTTACGATTTAATAGTACATTTTTTTTTTTTTGCAAAATGACGTCTGAATTTTTTACAGATTCCTTTGACGGTTTGCTATTTTGTAATTTTCTCTACCATTTACATGCAAACATATTATTCATATAATACATTCATATATTGTTTTATATGTATTTTATATTTTCTGTCTAAGACATATTTTTTTGGACGATTGCCATTTTTTGTAACTAATATTTACCCTACGTTAGTCAAACGAATATGTCTTGTGCATTTTGTAACTTTAATTTTTCCGAGCACTATAAAAACTCTAATTTTCGTGGATATTCATGTGGATTTTTAAGAGTTGATTACATATACAGATTGAGCTTACGTAAGGATCGCGTAATAAAAATCAGTGGAACGTTACCAATTTTCTGGTTCCCGGAAGAAAAAGGAAAAATCAGAAGCAATCACTTAGGCATGAAGTCATAATAAGCCCCGGGTTTATGGCGCGTGAGGCTCTTCCGGCGGAAGAGGGATACACGCGAGTTCGATTCACGTTCGATCGACGTCTGATAAGCCGACAACGATGAAGCTGTTATGCTAATGACAAAGTTCGATCGATACTCGAAACAAGCTACTCTAAACGAGAACAGCCAGCCACGTTGCGAACAGGTTTATTACGTGTATAATTAATTAATTAACTTATACAGCGTAAGCAGATGTACGTTAATTAATGGCCCCGTGTAATGTATCAAGTAAATACGTAACGACATTAAATAAGGAAAAAGAAAAGCCTGTGACGGACCAAACGTA
>NW_017100399.1:715302-717065 GCF_001263275.1 Habropoda laboriosa | reverse complement strand
ATAATCTTCCCAGTAAAATATTTGTATTTTTTAATTTTGTTATGATTTAAAAATAAAAATATAAAATTCTATATGGACTTATTAATTTCCTCCAATTATAGTGACGCATTTTTCTCTCTATCCACCTATAATTCACCTATAATTGCTATACACGTAATAAACAACACGTTAAATAAATAAATATTCTCACGAAAGGAAATTCGAACGAATTATAATAAAGAGGAAAGATTGTTTTCCGGAGGAAAAGTAAATGCATGTACGTTTAATTGGCAATCGCAACCCCTTATCCAAGTGAAACCACATCGAACCGCAACACAGATCCACGGAAACGAGTTTTTAAGCGTCGCCAGAAAAGTAATTCCGGGTAGCAGTGTCGAAACAGCAACGATCGACCCACTGCGGTTCTTTTTGTGCCAATTAAACCGGTGGCCATTCGTCAGATAACGTGGCCACCTGACGAAAAACTTCGAACCGGCACCGTTAGTCAGATAATGGCAAAGGGGATGCTTTCTTCGTCGAAACACAGCCCGTGGAAAGAGCTGCGATTGAAATTCTAATTTGCCCAGGGGTGAAGTTAACGTTGCAAGAAGAAAAGCTCGATCTCCGATTTCTGGATGATTACATAAATTTCTTTCTTCCCGTGCGACTATTTTAGCGATTAAACAATTTAATCGTTCGTTATTATTCTATCGTTAATTTATTTTTTTCAAAATTCAATTTGATCGTTAAATAGCAAATTTAATGTGGATACATTAAATGCGAAACAAGCGAATATTAATGTAATGATTTCTAGCCCATTAAGCATTTTATTGTTGTAACGAGCGTGGTAATTTACTGTTTAGTGCTCAAGCATGAGTTGTGCGGTGAAGATAAAATCATAAAAGCTATCTACGAATTTATAGCACGCCCTTGTAAATTTATTCGAAAGTAGAGATTTATTGATACACAGTCAAGCAACGTATCGTAAGGTTTTACAGCAACTGTGAACGTATAAATCACGTTATAAGGTAAAGTATCTGGTTTACGGCAGGCCAACGTTAGCAACGATTTATCGCGAGTGACACGTGCGAAGTCTGTAAAATTTTGAAGTTATGTACTATTTCTCAGACGTTCGTCGAAATACAACCGCGTCAAAATTCACTTAACCTATTTTACGTATCCGAGTTTGCTTCTAAAAGACTCGCGGAAAGGCGGCTACTTGTCAATTCAAACGTGAGTCCTTTTACCGTGCCGATTTTTTCGCTGTCTGAGAGACCCATTATCATTAGCGGGACTCGATGATACCGTTTGAAAAAAAAGATAGAGTAGAAGTTCAAAAGTGCAGGTATTCATAAATTATAGGCAAAAGTCGGAACTTTTAAAAGAATCACTTGCGGCAGGTACCTACTAAGTTCAAATTACCCGCCAATTTTTTCGATTACTCAAATTTATCGATAATCAATGCATTTTACTACAAAATAATATTTTAACCTTATCCAAAAACTTTGTTATTTCTTTCTAAGAATTTCTGCTTTACATGGATTTCCAAATGATTCTAAACGTATAACCACAAATCACTTGCAGTACAAATTTCAAATTACCCGCCAATTTTCACTCTTCAAATTCATCGATCTTAATTTTATTTCAATTCATTTTTCAACTGAATAATATTTTAAATTCATCCAAAAAATGTTATTTTTTTCTAAGAATTTCTTCTTTACAAGGAATTCCCAGTGACTCCAAATTCGCCAGTCAATCAACAAAGTTCAATAAAAAAAAAAAAA
>NW_017100399.1:675613-715191 GCF_001263275.1 Habropoda laboriosa | reverse complement strand
CAATAAAAAAAAAAAAAAAAAGAAGCACCAGTGCATGTTGCGTAAACTCAAGCAGAGAATCTCTCAAGTTCATCATCTCCACGAAGAGAGAAGCATCCTCGAGCCGTTATCGGTCAGTTAATTTGCGTTTTATACGCTTTTCACGAAGCCTCGTTGCATATGCGAACGACAAGCGTGACATACCTATCTAAAACGCGTTTCCTTTTATTCTGCGGCTGCCGGTTACCGGATCTACGACAACCCTTTTAAACGAATTTTTCCACGAGGAAAAACATTTACCATCGCCCACACCGTCCCAACGATCCTCCCTTTTCTTTTTTTTCTACCGCTGTCCTTTCGTCCGACTCCAGCTACCACGTCGACTTCTTTCCTTCCTCCTTTCTTCCTTCTCCCGGCTTTTTCATTTCCCGAGATAGAGAGCGAGAAACGAGAGCCGGTACTAATTAAATCCAGCAGCGTAGCGCAGGGAAACGAGCTAACGTCCCCGCATTTTTCCACCGAGGCTGCCCGCGTTCCTTGCGTAAGCCTTGTTTCTTAATTAAAAATACAGTCCGCCTGGAGGACGTTCGATTACGGACCAGAATCGGCGACCCTCTGTCAGCGGGGATAACGAAGCCAAGCTACTCTCCGGTTGATTGCAAGCCAGCAAATAAAAAGTTTAAAGGTTGCCTTCGATACCTTCTTTCCGCCCATCTCCGAGAACACGCCTCGCTCTTTCTTCAGAGCGAGATCGAACAGTTCACGCTGGAATTTTAATGATTATCCTCGCGATTAATCCTTTAATTACGTAGCGAAGGGATGAAATATGCGCTCGAGAATTGTGTACCTTTTCTTGTGTTCGAGATTGTTAGTGATCGACTGCTGCTATAGAAATTTCTATACAGAGTGAGTAAATGAGGACTGCCACCTGAATTGGCTCGTTGTTTATTTACTTTAGCTGATAATGTTTTTTTTATGAAATATGTTGTCTTCCATGGAACTCCTTGAGTAGAATTTTTCATTGCTTCTGTCTCTTGTTTGACGAGATACTTAGGTGATCTTGAATTTTTTAAATAACATTGTGTATTTTTTGTGTAAAGAAATTTTTCTTTTTCTACCCTTTCATTTTGAAATAAATAGAAAGCGATGAAAAATTGAGAAAGATAGAGGTGGAACAGATTACTACATGGTAGTAATTGTAAATGTAGTAAAGATTACTACATGGTCACTTCAAGATTACTAAATTCGTCTCTTTATCAGCTATCACACGGTATCAGAAAAAATAGGTAATACGGTTTAAAAAATTCACGGTCATCTTGATGTCTCGGTAAATAGAATAAATAACTTAATTCAGGTAGCAGTTCTCATTAACTCACTGGGTATATTGTCACACCCCATCCCGCCCACAACAAGGTCATCAAATTCCCATTGAGGAACACCGCCACAGTAACCCCCAGAAACACCTGCCAGCAAACACACCTCTCTACACATTCCCGATGAACCTTCAACCGCGAAGTTCACGTCCAAGTGGGCAACAGCTCGACCCGTGGCTAAGTTTCGGAAATATGCTCGAAAAGTTGTTGGCCAAGGGTAGAAACGGGAATTGAGGTGGTTCGGGGTGGTAAGAACGACCCTTATAATCGCGGTCTAAGCCGGCTCAGTTTATCTCGCTCCACCGAATGAATAATACAGCGGGGCAGAAATGTAATTGGACGAGCCTGGTATAAAGGCAGAAAGGCCGAAAGTAGAGACGGACATGCAAAGGAAACAAGCCACCACCGTGGCGTATACCGGTAAAAATACGAACGGGGTTGAAGAGTCGAGCCGTGGGCCAGGATGTATGGTTCCTAATTATTTCGCGAGCGTTCACTCCTTTCCGCCTCGCTCTCTCCCTCTCTCTGTTCGTTGAAATAGATTTGAATGTTAGGAAAGAAAGGAGGGTAGATAGAAAACGAAGAACGTAGAACCCGTAGCAAACGAGGCACGTGTAACCGGAGGAGCCTGCAGACGCGGAAGAATATTTCCACGCGCGCGAACAGTGGAACCGGAGAAAAAGTGGCACCGGCCAGCAGCGGTTACGGGGAATGAAATAGTGGAACAGTTTTACGGGACCTCGTAGCCTCTCTGTGGATGCAAGCCACCCCCTGTTTATGGCCCTCGGCCTGCACGGTTTACACTGGGTATCGAGGCCGGCCAGAGTATTTTCCGACGCCCGTTAATAACGGAAAAAGCACTTGCCTCCGGAACCCGGCTGAATGCTACAACGTTTATAATCTCCCCCACGTGGGAAAATTGCGATGCACTGAAGATGTCACTGCTGGAAATTCTGCATCACTTCTGGGAACCTCGTCTTCGTTAAATTGTACACTCGACGTTGTACCGTTTCGAAGGAAGTTATAACGTATTCCAAGATAATGAATATTCATTCGCTTTATACAGAGATGATATAAAGGTAAGTGTTGACGATAATCTTTATAGCTTCTAAAAATAAATAAACTGTCGTGCTTTAAATATCGAGTGCTGAGAATGCGGGTGAATTAGGTAGTGAAGCGATAGGTTGATGGTAATTTAAAATGAGAAATTTCAAATCTGCCGTTTAATTATTCCTAACTTTTTCATGCATCGGAGATGCAACGATAATATACTGCGGCGTGATTAAATCTATTTTTGACTTGAATTATCTTCTTCGGAAATCAGTCGGTGAAGATTAACGGTTTCAGAGGCCTCTGGTCAGGCGCTGTCCATCAAACTAATTTTAACGATGATGAGACGTTTGAAGACCTCGCGTGCTAAATTCGCTTACAGCGGTACCTCTCATTTTTAGTTGCGACGTTACAAAACTGCGATCCTTATATTCCTCGTCAAATGCCAATTTAACACGAAACGTTACCAAGAATCTGTGATCTATTTAACACGTTCCTTATGGACGATGCACGATAAAGGCGTAGATTTTTCAAAAATACAGAACATACACTATTCCTCTATCCCCAGCTTTGAAAACGATTTTCACTCTTCCACAGTGGACCATTGCCGATACAGAAAAATACGTAAGCTCTAAACCAAAGTTTTATCAAAATCGGTGATTATCACTTCAGAAATTTTTCCCTTGTAAATACGGATTAATGCTTCAATTAAGCATATTTATTCACGGTGCATGCGCACTATGCACTCACAGATTATCCCAGAGAAAATATATGAAAGATATAACAGCCGAGCGTGAAATCAGGTTTGAAGAAAGGCGAGACAGAAACTATGCGACTGAGCTCTGGATAATGTGTGAGCGCGTGCGCGGTGTAACACCGTCGACAAAGGGTTTCGTTGGATGGGAGCGCGCGCTGAGAGCTTGAATGAATATTGCAAATTGCGTTTAATGTAACGCTTACCACAGGCGAATATGTACAGTTCATACTAATGGAAACGTATCGTAATATCACATCTGCACTTCCGACTACAAATTGGCTCTTTAAGCCAATACCGCCCTATTACCGTCTGAGTAACGGTGCCCGTGATTATTCCGCGACAATTAGAAACTATAACGCGTCTTATCGCCACTTCGAAATTCTACCAATTCACCAGGCAACTTTACAGCCTAGCGAAATACAAAACAGCTTGGTTTCCAGCCGGATTATCGCGTTAAACAAATTCCCTCTTCCTATCCGTGCCGACGCTGCTGCTGCAACTGCACACTCCAGCTTCCGTTTGCGAATTTTATTGCCCGTAATCGCGATAAATAAATAATCCTCCCCTTTCTGAAACGCTCTCTTTTCCTCGCTGTGAAGCGATTCCTAAAGCAGGCTGCATGCGACACGGGGTCGTAAAATTCTGCTTCAGCCACAAATTTCGAGCGGTCAAAGGACGATTCTTGCCCTTCTGCCCGATATCGAGCGGGAGACTTTAAACGGCGGGGTGAAAGGGTCGCGGAGGAAATTAACGAAGGATTTTCCAGCGTAAATAAGAATATAAAAACTGCAAATTTCTGCAATTTATAACGTATGCAATTGCCAGATAACCGTAAAGCACACTTTTTTAATCTGCACTACGTATAGGGAGACACGAATTTTAAATTAAAGAAACTTTGATCCTCAGAAAATACAAAAAATACTCTCCTACCTAAAGGACTTAATTTTCTATAATAAAACCTAATTTCCCGTAATATATTTACTTTGAATCATCGTCCCTGATAAATTAAAAAAATGTTACAGAAAATTAATTTGCAGTACATGCGTGACTTGTCAAAACCGTTTCACTTGAGTTATTATACAGTATTTAACAAAAATTCCCAGGTTCTGAGTTTAATAATTTATTACGGCGGAATGGAAGACTAAAAGGCAAGCATAAGTGACTTTAAAATTAAAAAGAAGTGTCAAGATTTTGGCAACCTGAGTCTGGGGACATTTGTTACACACTCTAGTTTCCCTGTGAGACAGCCTCTTTATTCGACGCTGTTCGAGGGATGCGGAATTGTATTAAAGGAAGGAGGGTGAAAAAATGTTAGGGAGGGCTCCGCCTTCTGCGGTTGGAAGCTGACAGTTTCGACAGGCAGCAATCGAGGTTCTGGAGACGTGTACTAGATACTTGAAAGTGATTTTCATTCGTTCAGGGGACGGATAAACTGTTTCCTTCGAGACACGAGTTACGGTATACTTTCAACTACCGTGTATTTTTCTTTATATCTATTAAAATTTCTTTAGTTTCCATATCTAACCTTAATATTATCTATACTATTCCAAATGATAAGAGAAATCGTCATTTATGAACCTTGGAAAATTATCAAACGTATTCAGCGTAATGTAACCAAAAAATCTTCAAAAATTAGGTAATTCTAGGCAAAACTAGGTGTCCTACAAACACTGTCTACCTTAAATATGTCTATTCTATTCCAAATGATAAGAGAAATGGTCATTTATAAACCTTGCAAAATTACGAAACATGTGTAATATAATCAAATCTAATTACGTAATTAATTTAACACCTTCTCAAAAAAAAAAAAAAAAAAAAAAAAAAGAAGAGAAAAATATATCTACCTATCGGTAAAAACCTCACAGAGACCGTAATCACAGAAACGAGAAATCAGAGCTCACCCTGCCTGAAGTTTCAATCGAGAATTAGGTGAATACATTTCACGGCACGGTAATTATCTTGTCACGCTCAGGTCTCTGGTCCTCGGAGCGTAGTACACGTCGTAAAGTACACAGTGTGCCGTCTCGTAGAATATTCTGACGATCGTACTTACTGATGGCCCGTGGTATACTACGTACTCTATTATGTTGATAGAAGGACAATTAGCCCTTGCATGACGTTGACATCGTAAGCAACCGGGAAATTAATTGTGGGGCAAATGCCGGTGCGACCGATCGGCAAAAAGCATCGAGAGAGGGAAGGGCTAGGCTAGAGCTAGCTATCGTCTAATTATTCCACCGAAACATGCATGTTGACATAATACTCGAGAGCATAGTCGCAATTTTGATGCATGTACATGCATACACCATTCGCGTCGCGATGTACCCATAAATATGAAACAAACAGCAGAAAGTATAACAACGCGGCTGCGGCCGTTCACGTTTTACCCGCTCGTAAAATGTAAATTCGCGGTCGATGTCTCTCCTGAACCGGGCCCGATTATAATGCAGAATGGCGAACACGTTATCGCGGCGTTCGTTCCTTGACGTGTACAGATCGGTTAATTGAAATTTGCGCCACGATTGACAGCACGGAACTAAAGTGCGTCGAATGATCGTTCGGTATATCCAGATGAGAACCGTTATTCCACGCTCGAATTACCTCCACGCTGAATGAAAATCGTTTCCGCGTGTTGTCGCGATCGTTCTACAGTTGCTGTTATAGAAACTCGAGTTACGGTGTGTCGTTTGTCGTTTCAACGAGAAACGGGGAAAAGTGGGAAATGAAAATTTATTAATTTTTTTTTTCCATGTCGAAATAATTTTGTTTATCGACTGTATGGACGTTTGGACTGGAATGAGAGAATGTGTGTTTGACTGTGAATTTTTTGAATATTAGTATTGCAAAGATGAGATCATAGTGAGAATAGGAAGAATTTAACAAAAACGTGGCAGTTTCATTTTTATACAGAGATTGTCGGTCGAAACGGAAGAAAATTGATTACTGTGCAGAACGAAAGTACTGTTATATTCTCTGTTGGACATCGAAAGCAGGAAACACTGCGAAAGATGAGCGATATAAAGGTAAACCAACAACATTAAGTAAATTACACAAAATATACATCGGTATAGATACATCATCCGACACGTAATAAAACCAGCTGCAATACTGATAAAGCAACAAAGAACTATTCCACGTGAACATGAATTGCGCTTTAATCTCCGGCAATTTATTACTCTCCCGGTGTAATTCAGAGTACAGCATAATTGTCGAAATAAATCAAATTAACCATTAACCCTAGCAAGCCCTACCTGTTGGAAGCTTTAATTCAATTTCAATAAAAAAAAAAAAAATAATCATTCGTTCACGATAACTTTCTCACACAAAAGTATATTACTGACAGTCTGAAAAAGCTATAGTTAAAAACTTTGCAGACATTTTATCTCTCTCTTGAGCTTCATAATGTAAAATTACGATTCTCAACGGTGACACCTTAAAACAAAATTCCCTCAACAAAGGAAAACCCAATTATCTCCAGTAACTGATGAACGGAGCACGAAAAAAGAATCACTAGATCAACGAAACCAATGTGAAAATAAATTTCCTGGGTGTCTGTCTCCCTCGTGAACAAGAGCGACGCGACAAAGAGAAAAAGGAGCATCCCGGTAGCGGGAAAGGTTTGCGCGGCGTGTTTCACCGATAAAGGACACACGATGACCAGCTTTTCCACGGTGTATCGGCACGTGCTCGGTGTGGTCGATGCTAGGCTTCAGCCAGGAAGGCGTGCACAACGAGATAACGGTTGCACGCTGCGAACACACCGAGAGAGTCGAACGCGACCGAAGGACGAAGGTTCACCAACAACGATAACGTTATCGTGCCTTGGCCTCCTCGTTATCGGGCCGTCGCGTCGGCCCGCCACCCTTGCGTTCACGAATGAACTTTCAAGGTAATCGACTGGAGGTGGAGGACTACCCGTAGAGTCTGCACGCTAAACAACTCTCTCCCTGGCGCGCGCGCGTACGCCACCCTTCTCGAACACCAGGCTGTTGCTTCGACTGCTGGTTTGCGGTTAGGACAAACATAGGAAAATTATGGGCCTCCATCGAGCAACTTGCTCGCGCGCGAATAATTGATCTCGTGCATGGGAACGGGGTTACGTGCATCGGTTTTCTAATGCGACCACGGGAGGGGAAAAGGTAACCGAGGTGTTTTTATTGCCGCTGAGGTAGCTACCTGGCGACGATATCGCGAGTGATAAAAATTGGAAATTTTTCTGCTCTTCCTGGTTCTGTCTGGACGTGGAATTTGAGATTGTGTGAGGTACCAGTGACGTCCAAAGTAGATTTTGAGTAGCGAAACTCGGTGGATGAAACTTAACGAAGCTCACGAATAAAGAGAGAAAATTGAGGGTGAATACAGGTGTACATTGTAATTTATTAACCCTCGTACGACGAATGCAAGGTCATTTTGACTCAACAGCGATAAAGTCAGGCGTTTGGTACAGGAAATACATCTATTTTATATATCAAATGTAAATAAACAAGAAAAATATCAAATATATATAGTTGAAAGGATACGCATTTATACCCAATTCCTTCTTGAAACCGTGTACGATAGGAATTTTCCTATGGGTCAGAGTGACCCTGCATTCGCCTCCCGCGTCCGTCTAAAACCATTCGCCTTCCAAGGGTTAACCTTTGGAAGGTTTTTTTGGGTCACGACTGACCCGGCTTGTTTGTTACTTTAATCGTAACGTATTTGTATAATTTTAAACAATATAATGCCTAGTAAAATTTAAAAACTGAGTTTTCGCTTGCGTACGAAGAAAATTTTAGTATTGGGTCATATTTGACCCGACATCGAGGGTTAATTCCGTTACCTGTATTACCGACTTTCTCAAAGCTGTAATTTTCTCTGTGTACATATTGTAAAATGTATTTCACGTCGTGGAGAATTATTCGAGAAGACTGTAAAGAGGTGTTGCATGTTCATAAGGAACGAACGCGTAAAAATAACTCAACAAGAGAAATCCATGTATGAAACGTAAAGATGCTTGAAAACACTCAGCAATATGAGAGTAGGTGTATTTTTTACGAGAATGCTTTCTTCTCCTTGCTTTCACTTTTATTACTCCGCGCAGTTCTACAGCAGAGATACAACGAAATCAATGCAGCGAGAACCGAGAGGAAGGGAAATAAATATTTCGATGGGAAAAGAGGGTCGTGGGAAGCCTTCGTCGGTGAAATTTAACGCCGCTCTTTATTGTCTAATCAAATGAACTCTCTTTGAAACGTGAAAGGCTGAGCTTTTGTACGGGGGGCTCGTTCGATCGAGATGGTTTCAGCGCGCGAGGAAAACGTGTCAAAGTTTTACAGTACGCCTGTCGCTGGTAGAAAAAACGTCGATGGACAGAGAGAGAGAAAAAAAAAGAAAAAAGAAATCCTTTTCAGTAAAATCCTTCTGACAAACACTGGCAAAGAGCTTCGAAAGCCCGGCCAGTTTTACAATGGACTATTAATTTAAGATCTTGACAGTCCATTATTCGAAAATCGTATTGTTCACTTTTCGAAGTGGGAAACAAAAATATTTTTTCACGGTGCTTCCAGCGGATAACGTTTTTTTTTTTTTTCTACGACTTTGGACACGATTTTTTCTCTTTCTTTTCTTTACCTTTCTTTCTTTCTCTAGTTCTGCTTCGTTCTGTACTGTTCTTTTCTCGAACGTGCGACGAGGATAAATTTTTTTCACCGCTCCGACTGATGGCTAACTTTTTAAGTCGAATTAAACCGTAGATTTACGACTTTTCGCGAGATCGTTTTATTAGTTAAAAGCCCCGGTTACAAGAGAAAAGTGCACCGGAACTATAACTTTGCATGCTCGAAAGTGTATCCGACTGAATTTACTTTCCGGACATAAATCACGTTGCAATAACAGTTCCCGCGCTGTGTGCTACTTCTCGATCGAGATATCGATTCTGACGGGGACTGTAAACACTCCACCGTCGAGATATTTTCATCTTAGAGTGGAACAGCGTGTGAAATTAATAATTTCAATATTTAAAGAGTTCACACACAGGCTGTCCCACTTTCGATAGATTTTATGCATTCTTCAGCCGGCGTTGACACTGTTCCCTCCAACCTTAATTTTCGTGAACAGATTTAAAAATGCTCAATTTTAAATAAAAATTTGTAAACTCAAATTTCAAATTTAAAGCTCAAAATTAAAAATTCGAAATTAAATTAAATTAATTTCAATTACAGGGACCCTCTTTACCCGCGAAAATTTGAAATCGCCGAATTGGTTCGATTTTACCGAAGCCCTTATTATCATTAATACCGAATTTTCCAGTTTCTAATCTTGTCACCTGTTAAATATACGCATTCCATCATAAAATACTATAAAACAACGTGGTGACCCACCGTTCGATCTTTCCTGTAATCTACACCTAAATGACCCACGACAGATCACACCGTCGCGAGCATGTTAAAACAGTCCTGCCCTCGAGATCTCTGAAAACGCTCGTAGGCTCGTATGCACATTGTGCATCTCGTCTGTCAATAATCGATGCTCGCGTAACAATCTAATATCTACCGTGCGTATCTAGCATCAAGTGTAATTCACATTGTGTCTGACTGTCTGGTTGGCTGTCGGTACATATACATACCCACCGTACGTATTTTACGCGAATTGCTGTATTCGTCGAGCGTGCACTTGAGAGACAGCCCAGCCGCAGAACCGCCGCCGCCGCCGCCTCCGTTACATACATATCTCGTGTATTTAACTAAAACACGCGGGCGGCTGGCGGTGCACTACTTCTACGGAACTTCAACTTTCCCCAGAAAGACAGACCGGTAACGGTGGTCGTAATTATTAGCGTTACCCGTGAAATAGAAGCGGCCGCGCGTGTAAATGGAATTCATAATTTAAGTAAACTGTTTGAATTAACAACGTCCCGTCTACGGGGCTAGTCCGCAACGCGGGCGGCATCAGGGGGGCTACATTCAGATTAGGCGCATAATGGAGCGCCCGCTATACCGCATCCAGCCGTCTGCGGGTCGTTATTTATGAAACCTTTGGCATTGAACGATAGCTGGTAATTCGGTAGGGCGATATTCAGGTCTCTGATGACTTTCGAATGACACACTTTCTCCGTGTTTGACCCAGATCCACGCTTCGCTCCCTAAATTCCAGGACCATCGAGTCTGGAGCTGTTCTCATTTGCATATCTCCGAGTTTGGATCGAAGTTTGCTGGCGGAGGTCTGGGAGGAGCGAACGAGACGAAGGAAGGGAGAAGAGGAGATAAACGAAGGATAATAGAGGAAAGTGTGCAATTAGGTTAAATTTTAGTGTCTAAAAAACGTCTAGTCAAAATTCTAGGACCTCAAATTTCGTTAATTACAAGAGTAATAATTTTTGTATTACTCTATCTCGGTCGAAAATTTAGTCTCGTAAGATCGAACCCAATCACTAGCCCCTTCCGCCAGCAATCCAATAAAACCTTTATGAAACGAGCCGGTATTTCGTCCATTTCCGGCGGCCATTACACGTGTAATAAGACAAGGATCGTTCTCGTGGAACGAACATAAGGTCCCCGAGATTAAAGTCGCCGCGCACACGGATTTCATCAACCACGGAAGCAACATCGCTGCTACTCCCGCGATTACGAGTGAAGAAACTTGTTAGAGTAATAAAGAGGACGAGACTGGAAAGTGTGAACGTGACGATATCCAAGGCAGCTGTTGGATTCTCGTCACGTGCCCTCTTCTCTCCATCCATTTTCCAGCTGTTTAGATTGACTTCGATGTTTTCATGGCATTTCCAATGGACACACTCGAGGCTCGATCGAATCACCGGGCAAAGAACAGTCCGGCGTTCTTTTGCTGAAAGTTCCACGCGTGGATCGCGAAACTTTCGTCATTACGGCGAACCACTGAGCAAATAGGTCGTGCAATACGTAGGGGAACGGTTGTACAGCGACAGATGCAAGAAGATGATCAGTTACAGCGTAAAACAGAAAACACCGGGTAACTTTTATCGCCGACTCATTTGCGGTTTGACCTGCACCCTCTTTCGCAGCGAAAACTTTTCCTGTTCTGTAAAATGTGGACAATGGAGCGCGAGTTACGATGCTACTTAGCTCTCAGATCGAATCCTTCAAGTATCTTCGAGAATTTCGAGAAATCGTGTCTCGGTTATTTCGGGTTAAAGAAATTGCAGAGAAAATTAAAGGGCTACATTCAACTCTTCTTCGTTTGATTAAATTTTTTTATTAGTTGGCCGACTAGATGATGTTGCGTCGTCACTCAGCTTTCTTTTCTACTGTCTCCCATTTCACCGTAATAAATTATTAAACTCATAGTGCAAGATTCGTCGACACCTGCAATTTTCCAGAATTTTGCCAAATAATCAAGCAAACGAGTGACACAACAGAGGACTCTAACCCCTCGAGATTCACCGTAGCGAAAATTCCTGCGAACACCTAGAGATCCAAAGTTCCTTCGCAAGTTTCCCTTCGGCAATTATTCGAGGCATGCTTCGTTAATTTTCTATCACCACGGAGGTCTCGTTACGCGTGTCCAAACAAGCGAAACCGCCAACAACTAGCCAACAACTCCATCAAACCCATCGGAGCGTGCCACGCAAAATTGATACGACCCATTTCCAAACGGCGGTCAACCTTCATCGATCACGAAATTCTATGATTCACGACCTGCCAATTACAAGAACGAGTTATATCTTCGAATGGAATACGAGAGCAGGGCCAGCTGTGTGCGTTATTCACCGATTCCCCCGGACCCGGTATCCCCTGTCTATCCGTGATAGGATCCGATGGATCTAATCTGTCGAATCGCGACCGATAACCGAACAGGATAAAATCAGATAATGCTCGTTGTGTAACAGAATAAGCTTCGGATTCCCGTTAATATCCGCTCCGATTCCCTCGTTATGCGCCAGCTGGCCTACACAGTTTCACTTGGTAGACACGTTTAAGCCGTAGCCTCGTCGCGTATCCATGGAACGCAACCGAATAATCGACTGCGTCAATGTACGCGACCCTCCCTCTTCGATCTGGCTTGTGTGTGGATCGTGTATCGCGTGGCCAGAATGCGACGAAATGATGCGTGCGACGTGTGATTTGGCTTGGAGAAATATTGTGGAAGCGTAGCGGGCAATTTCGGAATGGGCTACCCATAGAAGATTAGTTCAGCCAGGGTTAACTGTAGCTACAGTTTAAATTCATTATCTTTATGTTGCCATTCACCTGGTTTTTATCGTTACAGGTGCTTTACGGAATTTATCGAACACTCGAGAGATAATAGCGCGGTAATTGCTACTTGTTTTCTCTGTTGTGGAACAATAAGGAGAGTTTCGATTAATACGTTCGAAAGGTTTTCAACTGAAGCGAAGGTGAATAGTGATACTAAAATGTTGTATTATAGAAAAATATTGGTAGTGTTGAATTGTTAAGAGTTTTATCTTATTTTACACTGTCTTGACTGAGCTTTCGAACGAGGAATTTTTGGTTCGACCAAAATGGCACAGATTAAATTGCCCACGAAAGCCTAATAAGTCAATCTTCATATGAGCCACACAGAAGCCAAAGTGATTAACTCCACTTTTCGATATCCTTCTAATTTCAGTATCGAAGCACATGCTCGGTGCTTAATTTTTCATAAGTAAAAAAACTTTAATAAATCGAATGTGATAGAGTTAGTCACTTTGGCTTCTGAGTGACTCATATATCATACTTGCTTCCTTCGTTGTATAAAAATAAGAACAATCCAATTAACACGTTCTAAAAGTTTTAATAGAAAAAAATCATCCGAAAATACTCAATTACCGAAAAATATTTACACCGTTGAATTTTTAACATTCCAATCTTTTACACTATTTTGCCCGAGCATTCGGTCGAAAAATACCCTTTCCACTTCCACGAAAGTTCCACTTCCATAAATTATAGCGACACACTAAACTGTCAAACTGATCACGAAACCCTAATAAATCAAGCTATATCTGTACAAATCAATCTACGGTGTGTACTCCTTAAAAAAGAAGAACGTGAAATCGCAGTTGACGCGGCCTAAACTCGTGAGCAAAGGAAAGTGGAAGCGTAGCTGATTGAACCGGTCGTCTTCGCGTGGTCTACGTTCTCGTTGCGTTTCTGCAGCCTCGTGCATGATTTAATCGCGTCGCAACGAACAAAACGAGAAGATAAGACAATCTCGACGAGTAGCCGAGCAACTTCTGGTCATTCTTGGACATCCGGTCTGATCGCATCCTACGTGCCTCATTTTCGTTTACGCGAATCTAACTGGAATGCAATTGTGCAGCAAAATCTACCGATACTAAGTGCACAGCTTTCGAGTTGTACAAACGCGTAGCAGATGCAACAACATTACACGAACCAGACGCAATTATACATCAGAATTAGGTTAAAGATACATGTGGTAGACGTTATCCTATACTCTTTCGTTGATGGTGTTTGTTATTGAATTATTGGAGTGGTACGTCTGTAACGAACTACCACGACCATCGTTTGAGCCACTCGGAAGCCAAAGTGACTAACTCCATCGTACGAAATTGATTAAATTTGTTTTATTTGTGTAACGTTAAGCAGCAAGCATGTGCTTTGATACCAAAATTAGAGGAATATCAAGAAATGGAGTTTCGGCTTCTGAGTTTGTTCTCGGGGAAAAGAATGCAAACTACGAATTTGAAAACAGGGACGCACCGTATGTGTTCTTCACTACCTACCCAGTACAGCCAACGACGCACCAAGTGCGTCTTGGAGAGAAATTTATATTATCATACTCAAAAGCACTGAAAATGCTGTCAGAGAAATGACATCGTACCACAGTAAAGTAACAGAAAAATGTGAAAAAAGTAAAAATTAATTTAACAGCATTGTCCTACAGGGCATAAAAAGCCATTAGATTTTTATTATAAACATTTCTTTAGATCTACTACAGTCTCAAAGATATACAGTGAAATAGGGTAACACTTATTTTCATTCAAGGGCTGTTTCCACCCCGAAGAACCGAAAAAGGGTAAAAAACAAAATTGCCCGATACTTCTCTTGAGGTCCTCTACAAACTTGCAAAGTTTCAAAAAATCTCGAATACTCGAATGCTCAAAATTCGAATATCCGTAAATCCGAGCAGCAGTAAGAGCTTAATTGGAAGCAACAAAATCGAATATCTCCGGACAATTTGCATAATTGCATAGAAAGCGAGCGTTTGAGCATGTCATCGACATACATACGTGTAATACGACGTACAGACAAAGAGCAGAAAGAATCTGATGGAAGAGAGAAACGAACGATCGTACGCTACGAACTGACACAGACGTAGCCACCATAAAGCAGACCTCTAACCTGACAATCGTTCGAGCAGATAAGGGAAAAGAGAAGGAAGAGAAAAATCGCGGCAATAAGAAAGCGAAGAAACACAGAAAGCATAGAGAGAACGGTTGCGGAATCGAAAGAATAAAGCTCGACGTGTTTCAGTATCCAGCTTCTTTGCATCACTCGAGGGGATGTTATTGGTGACCGTACGATGTACATGTTTATTCTCGATGCTCCATGTAGCGTCGACTGATAAATATTTGAAGTGCAACGGCTTGAGAGGTGATGTAAGTACATGTGCACGTATCGAAAATAAGTTATGCTTTAGATTCGAAAGATATTTCATCTGGTTTCTCTCTCCAATGATATTCGAGATAAGATAGTATTCAACTGATGTTTAATCCTCGACGGGTATGCCAGCCGCCCGACCCTTAGATTTCTTAGCATGTAGTTCTATTGTATATATTTTTCGCCTTCGCTCGTTTCGTAGCAACGGTAATTTTATGACGCCAGGGCAATCGTAGTCTTTCAATCTAAGAACTTGCTTTTACCTTTTATTGCCCTGTTTTCGACTTAGAATCTTCGCCCCTTTTTTAACTTGTACATTTTTGCATTCATATGGTCACCAGAGCCGAAGCGCGTCTCAGCGTTATTGTCTGCTCACTCAAGGGTACGCTTGGTACCTGAGAGTGACCTATGGTCTGGGGGGTGGCATTTTCGTGTAGTTTTTCCCACTATCGAAAAATGTACATCACCCCCGCGATGCGTCCTCGCACGGAGGTGTCGTGGGACCTTTCGCGGAAGGGAACGACAGAAGTCATCTGACCACGCCAAGAGTCGCTCCTTTTAGAAGTTTAGACCATTGGCAATAGTTGTTTTGTCCTCCTAATCACGGAGGTGGTCCTTCGAAGACGAACCTATTAGATTTAGTCGGCACACCACGTGCTAAATTCGACAAAGCTCGAAAGCTGGTTGCAACTACCACGAGCACATCATAACAACTGATATTCCAATTTCTCTTCATCGTGTTACTTATTCCTATTTTTACGATATTGCTAGATTAGAAAGTAAGAGTAACAATTAGCAGAGGATTATGGTATTCCTTGCTATTTATATTCATAAGATGTACTCTCGTTGGAAATAGCTGATTAGTCGATGCATTACCGTGTGCACGTAGACTAGCTAGAATGGCGAAACTTTCTCTAAATAGCGGGAACATGCTCTGAATTTCATCAATTCGCACAGTTTCTCTTTGAAATATCTTAAGTACTGACGCGTTATTGTTCCTTCAAATATTTTCGTTTCACCTCCTAAGTACGGTGTACCCTGAAATAACTTGTTCATACATTCGTCAGACGCTATAGTGCTCGCCTTACTTCGTCGTATTATCGAAAAAGAAATGATAGAAATTTTTCTAGGTGCGTTAACACTTTGACCGCGGCGCACTCTCGCACAGAACCATCTGTCAGAAAGTACTCCAACTCGGAGTGAGCGTAAAATTAATTAAACGTTTCTACCTTCTCGCAACAGTGTATTTTACACGAAAACTATTTCCGCGTTGTCTGAGCGTCGTTCGCAAAGAGTACGCGTTCAACGGTCTCGTCGTCCTGCCGATCCCTGTCCACCCCTACGCGAACAGGCCCAGGGAAAGACCCAAAGGGGCGGAGTCACCCCCACCGAGCGCGCTGGGCCTGGCTTCGAGGTGCTCGCTTCACCGTCTTCGGGACGGATTTTCTCACACATCGATATAGACCAGCGCCATATTCACATGTCTCATTGGCCAAAATAAAAAAATAAAATAAGGTCTTTCGTAGTTAAAAGGTTAAAAATCTCTCGTCCATAAAAACACAAGAATTACTCGCAACACTTCACTATTCTCCACTCTTGTCCATATTACACCGACTATTCTCCATTAAAAAAAAAAAAATATTCCATCGCAAAAAAATCTATTTTCCGCGAGAACAAAAATTACACGCAACTTCCCGAGTAAAACCTTCATCCGATCTGAATATTAAACACCGTCACCGCCTCAAAAGCGCGACTGGCCGCCATTTACAAGAACCACGCGAACGAAACGCGACGCGTCAGCGACCTAAACACTTCCTAGTCACCCATCTGAACAGCACTCGAGCAATCCAGCAGGTTGGCATATATTCCGCCCGCTTTTTTTTTTTCCACCATCCGATGCCGCCGCGTGTCTCCCTTTATTTCCACAGCCGTCGACGACATTCACACGGGTCGCGTTCACAGCCATGTACCGATTCATAGAACGCCTTCACAGAGGAGGACGTGTGCATTGCTCGACGCGCGACGCGCCTCGCGAGAAATATATATACGCGACGAACACGAAGAAGAGGCGAGGAGAGATAAACGAAGGGGCGCGGCGAGAGCGTGTCAAGGCGGAAGAGTGGATAGTAGAGGAACACGGGGCGGCGGTGGTGAGGGTTGGAAAGAGAGCATTAAAGCGTCGACACAGAGATAGCGAAATATTCGCGGGGACAAAAACCGACTCGACCGAAGATTTGCTTTGGGAATGGCGGGCTTAGCCTGGAGATTCCCGGTACTCCAAACCGGGGAACCTCGACTCGTGGACGAAGAAGCTAAGCCCTTTAGCGGAGACGCGGCAAATAGAGTCGACATTTTCGCCCCGTGAATGGCGTCACCAGCCATCGCGAAACTGTGTATATACAGCAAGCGAGAAACGTCTAAACGCGAGTACAATAAACAGCTGCTCGAGGCGACCGCGGCAAGCTTATTGGGGAACAGAGACGGAATTTCGGTGTCCTGGATGAGACGGAGAAGAAATGGGACGAGTGGCAATCGACGAACGTGGAGCAGGATGAAAGTCTCGCGACGCTTTTAATCATCGCACCGCCAACTCGTCGTTTGCTCGTTTCCTTTACCTTTTTCTTCCTTTTTTTTTTTTTTGCCTTTCTTGTGATGTACCAAAGCTTTCTTTTTTTTCTTGCTTGTGAAATAAGAAACGCCGAGGTTCGCATTGTTTTTAGTAATAACCGTGTTCCGTGAACGGTGTACTACTTTGCGTTTTAAGTTGGGGATTGATTAGTCGCTCGTATTGAATTATCGTCTGTGCTCGGAATGAAAACTCTTTACTGTAGAACAGCAAGGAAAATACACCGTGAGAGATGGCAGATCTGCAGAATCTTCCTTCTTATCGCTTAAGAAACAGTGAATCTATCTGTTTGCGACAGGTATCTTCGTCAAATATCGACGTCTGAAGAAAGGTCTATGTTCTGAAGCACGTCAAAGTTATTACAACGTTTACATGATTTAATACTTGTGATTAGATTATTGCTCTTTTAAATAATTGAATCAATCGTCGATTCAATCGTTGGTTAAAGACGGAAAATTTGGAAGTTTTATCACTGATTTTGTCAAAATGTTCAGCCGACGGTGGGCTGTTGGCAATTTCGTTCGGGTGAACGTCGCCTCCCAAAAAGGAAGTTTAATCACCACGCGTAATTAGGAAATTAACAAGGCAGAAAATAGCCCGCACGACTTTGCAGTCGTACACACACGCGTGTGCACGTTACGAAAGCTAAAAGGCACCGGCCAGGACCAGTTGATGTTTTATGGGGATAAACGAAATTCGTTTGGCCGGTATACCGTGAATTCAGGCAAGGATTAACTTCCTCTTTGACTTTTTATTCGTTTCGAACGATTCCACGAGACTCCAATTTTATGAATATATTATCCCTAAATTCCAACCATCTTTTTTCTCCTATTTATGCTGAATGATTTATAAACAAAGGATAATAATTCACAGAGCAGATGAATTCGAATGAAATTTATCAGAGAATTTTTCTTTACCTTACAGTGGTAACTGAGTTCTTTGCCACTTATCGTTAAGTGGTAAAAACGCTATTCACGCAAGAAAATAGGTACACAAGAAAAGTTATAAAACGCGGAACCAATTTCTCTGAGGTAATTAGCAACATTATTTACGCGGATCCGCCGGCAAACAAAAAATGAATGAATTCAACATGTGTTCTATGCAAATTTCTCGCCGCGAAACGACAGGCTGTAATTTTTTTTTTTTTTTAACGAGAGCTTGTTACGCAAACTGAGAATCGCACATCGAACATTCTTATCAATGCATTCATTCAAACGTTCTCGGTACAGACGTTCAAACTTAGCTAAGCAATTTTTTTCATTCTTTTTCCTTGCCTCGCTGCGAACCTTCGACGGAATCGCGAGGCGCGAGGCTTTAAAGATCTATCAGAGCGCAGTTTTATCTCGCGATGCAGACACAATGCGTCTGCAAGGAGACGTTAGATAAAAAATCTGTAAGAAGTTCTTCCTTTCCAAGTGTTCTATCGGAGATGTCTGCGTCGAATCTAGTTGAATCGAGTGTTTCTCGTGGTGTCTTAAAGCAGAACTACCGATGTTACAAATGTATAATTATCAAAGACGAAAAATTCATTAAAAATCGAACCTAATTACTTACACAACTAATGTTACAAATATATAATTATCAAAGCCGAAAAATTCATTGCAAAATTCACTGAAAAATTCTTTTATGTAAAAGTTTAGATTCACCTAGCTAATATAAGAAGACCTAAAAATCGAACCTAGTTACTCAAACTGATGCTACAAATACGTAATTATCAAAGACGAAAAATTCGTTGCAAAATTCTTTGAAAGATTCTTTTATAAAAAAAAAAAACTACAAATTCACCTAGCTAATTTGAAAAAATCTAAAAATCGAACCTAATTACCCAAACTTTTCATCGTTAAAATTATAAATTGCAAAAACCGTATGCTGTGAATTGTAAGACTATTGTTCGTTTATAAAAATAGACAGTTTTTACAGAGCCATCTGTAACTGCACAAAATTAGGTACTTTCAAAACATGAAATCTCTGGATGTAATCTATAATGGACACGTCACGTCGTATTTGGTGGTATCGCGGGCAGCGCGATAGTTCATCGTCTCTCTCTGGTGACCCCCAAACGTGGCATTAACTTTTCCCAGCGCAGTTTGTCGACTCCGCGATTAACGGTGCCAGTAACGGCCCCACAAAACAATTTAGACGCGACAACGCGGTCATCTCAGTCGAATATCATTATCGTTCCTCGATTTATCGCAACCGTCGAGAGATCCGGTTTAAATGATCAACGGGATCCGACCAAATAATCTTCGGTACATTCTGAAGTTACCGTGTCCCGTTAAAATGCAAATTAGGAGTATTCAATTCAAATGTACCTTTTTCAAAGTAACACAAAGCAGATTGTGTTCGACTCGTTTCTAATTGTACAGTTAAGCTTCTGTTAAATACGAAACGCGTCGTATCGCTTTTGTAATAATTAGAATTTTTTAAATTAACGCTGGAACTGCCGACCGCGGTCAAAATTAACGAAAAAACGTGAATGTTCAATACTGGTAAGAATTTATTTTCTACATGTGTGCTTCTATTTGCATCGACATGAATCAAAAATTCACTTTTGGAAAGTCGCTGATGGGTCATTTTGACTCGGTTGGTAACTCTAGTGTTAACAATCATTACACTTTTTTAGAATTATATTTTATAAGGCGATCGAAAAATTGCTGCTGTCTCCGCATATAAGGCGAATAAAAAGAAGACAAATTCTGAATCTGAAGAGAATTCTACCGACGAAGAAACTATCAGCGCCTCAAAAAGCGATGTCGGTGTAACTTTAATTTGAATTTCCCGCGTTGCAGGGTGCCTTACTGTATTTATTCCTGCTTTTTCCATCAAAATCTAAAACTGCAATCAACGCTAAATTTTCTTCTCACGAACGAAGAAAAATCAGGTTAAAATTCTCCGTCAGAGGAAAAGATTCCCCCATCGATCAACCAAGCAGTAAATTTGTCGCCTCTGAGTCGAGAAACAATCAATTCTTCGGAAGATTTCAAAAATTCTCATCTGTCACCTAACGTGACCAGTCTAATTCTTTCTCGTTAATTGAAATCATCTTAAAAAACAATGATCCTCGGCTGCAAAAACGTTCGAAATTCTAACGCGGCCGGAAGAAAGTTGAGCGGTGAAAATATTCAAACGCGGCACGTGACACACGCGGAGAATAATCCTGACGCACAAAGGGAAATTCGCCTGGTTGGCATATACAATTTGTTACGTTTTAATTAATGCGAGTATCAAAGCGGCGCACACACGGCAGAGCGTATGTAACATGTTCGAAGCGGCCGGCGGGAAAATAGAGAAGAAAAGAAAGAGAAAACGCTTCTACGGTACAACGGAGAAACACCCAACGTAGCTTACCGCACGATGACATTTATATACACAAACGTGATACAATTTCGCTGGATATTGAGAGCTCAAAGGGCCCCCGCCGTTCACCGCCAGTCCTCGTTCGTAATATCAAATTTAAATTACAAAGAGCTGCTCGATGATGCACACGATACCGAGCAACTTAATCCACGGAAAAATAACGCTTTTCAATGCGCTTTTCTGTATATACAGACGCGGTTTCATCGACAGCTCCACTCTGACTTATCCGTGAGTTCAATAGTAAAAAGCGGTGAAAAGAGCGACACGCGATAGATGCTTCGTTTTGTTTAACAGATACAGCTGCTTCTATGATTAATCATATTTTAGCCATTGGTAATAACGATAATGTTCCATTAAATTGCAAATGTACCGATATGCGCAAATTTTGTATTCACATTCAACGGTGCATTTATGTATTCGTTATCAGATATCGAAATTTGAACGGTATGGAAATAAACGAGATAAGGTAAGCCTTCGACAGAGATTATTGGAACACAAGAATAACTCAGAAACGAGGTGAAACAAGTGGTGTGTCTATATGAACCTTTTTATCTTTGCTTGTTGGATTCACTGTTAGATCTCGACGATAGCAGGGATATTCTGCATGTAATGATTTACGTCACTCTGCTAACACGTGATACGTGAATAGTAACACTGCTAGAGTAGATGCTAGATCATCCACAATAGTATGCACCAATGTACAATTACTCTCGAGAGTATTCGAACACTGTGCAGGCAAAAATATTCGCAATACTTAAAAGTGAGTGATATAAACATTATTAATTTTTTCCAAGTGTCTGATTGGACGTAATTTCCATTAATTTGTGTTACAACCTCGTATACGAAAATGCATTAACCCTTTCACTGCTCTTGGCTGCAAGCGCTTTGAAAATTTTCTTGCAATACGCTCTTGCCGACTTCTCGCACACTTTTGCTTCAATTTTTACCCTTTGCATATTTCCACCTGAATTTAATAAAACGATAAATTCAAAAATTCGAAAATTTGTATCGCAATTGTACGCGTAATTTTTTTATTATTTTCTCTCACTTTCCATATCGCGTTATCATTCCAATTGCGGCAAGAAAATTAAGTCACAGCATTACAAATAACGAGGAACCTATCTCTAAATAATTCTAAATAATTGAAATAAAAATAAAATTAGTCTCATTCGGTTCGTCGAGTTAAGAAAAATACGAGCGTCAAATTGTTAATCAAAGAACAAACTCCATTTATTTATCACAACCTCCTAAGGTCAGCCTCGTTATCAGTAACCCAACATTTCGTTGACACAGACTGTCAATAGATATACACTTTCCAGGCAGCACAGTGAAAGAAAGTACGATTTCCTAATCTCTCGAGTAGAACGGTTATCATTGAACGCGATAACGCGTCTTATTTACCCGCGAGCATATTTAACAATCAACAATCGAGACACGTTATCACTTCTACCAACCAAAGACGAGCATTATCAATTTCTTTTTCAAAATGTAAAATCCAACTCTTTACGTCGTTGGAAGAAAAAAAAAAAAAAATAAAGTTGATTCTTTGTATCGTGTTGGTAAGGTAGATACCGGTGATTTTCGTGTAAACGTCACCGGCCGAGGATTCGCCATCGATCAGCCAAAGCAGCGGGTGAGTTTGTCACCCCTGGATCGAGGAGCAATTAATACTGCGAACGACTTCGTGGAACGGACAGCGAGGCACGTAAGTAAACTGGCTGTCAAATCGGATTTCTGACGTGGTCGAGGGGGCCGAATTCGCACGGGCCGCCTCGAGATTTCTCGTTACCGATAATGAGCCGAGATCCTATTCCAGGCGGCGGGAACACCGCTGTTCCACATTATCATAACGGAATTCACGAGCACCGCTTTCGTAGAGTAATTAACTTTCGCGTAGAACGCCATTGTTCCCCGTGTATGCTTGTTACGCTATGAAAAAAAGGAAGTGCGAAAATTCTTGTGGCATTACCGACATTACCAGAACGTTATATTTAATTAACATTTACCGCGCGCCGCGCGTTACGTTTCCACGAACAACACTCTTTTTTCTGATTTTATAAAACATTTCTTTTCGTCTTTTCTTTTTTGCTTCAGCTTTCAGGGGTTCGATTTTAATTAGTTACGTTCGTTAAAATTCCATTATGAAATTATTATGGTAACGACGCGACGTTGTAATGGCTATTATATTCGGGCATCGGTTGCTAGTTCGTTAATGGTTAGAATTTGTAAACGTACTCTCGAATTTCTCGAAATTAGCGAAAGAGCTACTTCGAGGAATTAATAATATACCAAAACGGCTCTCGTTAGTAGTTATAATTAGACACACGTTAAAGTGTTCAAAAAGTTCAATTTATAATAGAATAATTATTCAGTTTGAATGGAAATTAATTTAAGCAAAAATGGAATAATTATATATCATTTGTGAACACTTGCAAATCGCTTAATTTCTTACGCCGGCTTTTGATAAAGCGGCCGCGTTGGCAGATTACGCGGACCAATCGCGTGAGAGCACGTTTCCCGTTCAAATGAGTCATCAACGCTGAATCTTCCCGCCCGATAGTCATTCCGATTCACTATATCCCGGTATGACCAACTATACGGGCGAACTTTGATCACCAAAGCACAATTTCGAATCGTCGATGTGCCATAACCTCTAATTAGGCTTCTAACCTAATCCCACGATGTGCATATGTATACGGGGCCAATGGAGGAATAATCGAAGCCTGAGAGGATTTCGAGATTTATTCGAGAGAGACTTTTTGTCAGGACAAGACAAACCCGAAGCACGTCGTCTGAAATGTCTACGACTTACGAGTGTTCCAACTTTAAGCTATTCGAGACGCCTGTGCTGCTACGTGACATCGACGCTACGTATAATATGTGCTCGAGGATAGAGTGCACGAGTACTAAGCTCGATCCTATCGGTCGAGTTAATTATTTTCATGCAGGGCTCGTGATGCAAGTTCGTGTTAATGTAAGGAAATTTAATGGGAGATTATCACTGGACTATCCGGGCTTAAGGATATGTTTGATGTAATAAATACAGCGAAATTGCCAGACCTATACGTGTTGGATGTCAACAATTGTAAAGTAAGCTTCGTACGAGTCGCGAGAAAATTAGAAATTTCAACGTTTTAGAAGTTTGAAACAAAGTTAAAATGTTAGGTTATAATACGCGTTCGCAGAAAAATTCTCGAAATTTTAACACTCGTATTTTTTTTCTTCTGATTATTATAAATCACCGATAATCTAATTTAAATATTTCTTGTTATATTATACTTGGTCGAATAACTGTACTTTCGATGGTTGATAACATCGAGAATTCAGTTCAGACACACTGACAACAAACAGTAATGTCATTGGAAGCAGGATATACGCGATGGTAAAAGTCACGAGGAACAAGAGTCTTGATATAACAACATACTTATTTCCAGACAATTTTACAATTTACATTACTTCGAAGAAAAATCTATGACGACAGCATGTACTCTTTTCATGAAACTTAATGCTCCGGAAGAGATAAAAACGATCCTTGTTAGACTAACCTTATTATACGAAAGCCATTTTCTTATAAAGCACATTAAAGAACGGTACATTGAAAATACACATTTTTGATTTAAAATCATATTTCTATCACACTTGACTGATCAATATGGCACTATTTTCTAATTAGTCAAAATTCACGAAAAGCAGATTATAAATTCGTAAAGAAACAGCATGACAAAGAAAAACTATTTCGACAGATACGACACAGTATAGCCAACCGTAACAATTGCCCTTAATCTGCCATACCAGTGTACCAGTCGTCACCGTTGACATCATCATAACCTACGTGGAAACACATAATCGGACAACCTAACATCTGAATCTGGAACGCAAATTCCCACTCGCGAAACCAATGGCTTCTTTATTTAAAACGCGTGCTCGCTCACCAGTTGAAAGGGCTCTTTGACCGTTCGACGAGCAACGTGTCGAGAAAAAAAGGCATTCGTTCCCGTACACGTGTGTCCCTAACGCACACACAGAGCCAACGGAATTCTCGGAAAAACAAAAACGACAAGGCATCGAGAAAGAAAAAACATCCTATATTTCATCACTCGTGGAACGAAATACAAACGTTCCTGACCCCCGAGAACCTAGTAAATAACGTGTCGGTAAAGTGTCACTGACCTTGAGTCGAACTTGGTGTCGTCCTGCAACGTGCCGGTGTAGTGCATCGTCAGCTGGTCACCGATCTTGGATTTCGCGTCGCATACCTCTGGCACGTACAGCTTTTCGATCTTCAACGCCGATGGTTTCTGATCAGCTTCGGCGAGAACAAGAATAGCAGCAAGCACGAGAAGCACCGTACGGCAAGCCGCGAACACGACACCCGCGTTGTTATTCACGAAAAGGACAGCCATAATTCGTACGTTCGCTGGCGAATGCTCGTGAGCAACTGACTCGGCGTAGCGCTCTACTCCGGCGAGCTACCTTCGTTTCCCTCTCCCTCTGTCGGCTGGCTGCGCCGTACTTCGTTCCGAGATCAGACGAACGCGTTGGAAAAGGATGAGAGCATCGTGCCGACACATTGCGCCGTCTCATTGGCCCCACGGAATATGTAGGTCTCTGCCTCGGCCTCTTTTCCTCCTTCCTCTCTCTCTCTCTCGCTCCCCTTTCCCTCTTTTCTCTCTCTCGCTGTCTCGCTTTCTCTTGCTATTCCACTTGCGTTTCAGTCTTTCCCTCTCTCTCTATTTCTCGTTTTCTCTCGTTCGAGTCAAGGGATTCTTCCTACTCGCGCGTTCCCTTTTCTCTCTCGCCCACGCTGCACATCTCGCGTTCTCTCCTTGTTTCTTTTCCTCGCAGCGGTGTGGTCCTCGTCGTTCCACGGTTCGGTTCTCCAGCGTCGACCTTCCTCTGTAACACGCGTGCCGGCCGTGGTAGCTTCGTCATCGACGGACGAAACCTTCCATTCCGGCTCTCTCTTCGAAACTGGCCCGTCGTGGCCTTCTTTTCACGAACCGTGCATATTTCTTCCTTGCGGTATCGTAGGATACTGTTGGACTCTCGCGTGATCAACCTTCCTGCCGTCTCTTCTCTCTATCCGGGTCACTTTGTAATTTTGACTCGGAAACGTAGCTTCTTGGTTAGCTTTTGTATATACCAAAGTGCTCGTGCTATGTGGAATATCTTTAGCGAAGCCACAGAACGACGACATATTGGCTAGTGGAGTATCTTTGTTCGTGGAATGTTTTCAGCGATAGATAGGTGGAATACTTTCTCTAGTTGACACTCTTCACTGCGCTGTAATTAAATTGTGAAAGTTCTGTTCGGTGTTTCGTGAAATATTGATGGAAAATTTGAACGTATTACAATTGGTGTAGAATTAAGATGTTTTGTGGTAGAGAAAAATAGATTTCATATTTGACGATGATTGTCGCGGAACTTTAACCTCTTCGAAGACGATTGTTTTAAGGTTAGAAAAAAATGATGCAATTTTTTATGTAGTTACATTGCTGTCCTTGTTGGGAGATTATCGTAGGAAAAACCAAACGTTCACATATGCGTGGATGGTGGTTAAAATCGACCTAGAACAAACTTTTATTGCTTGACACCTGAACTCCTCGTTTCACACGATGTAGAACGATTACGGTATTACCACCTAATACCGGTATTATTCAAAGTGGTATCAGGTTATACGAAACTATATAGGATTATGCCGATCGATCCGATTTTAAACTGTAAAGTTTACCGTGGCCCAGAAACGCCGTCCTCCAAAATTATTCGACGACAAAATAGCGAAGATGAAAATTGAACGATGACACGAGCCATTAACGTAGAAAACATGAAAATAAGAATGATTTCTTTCGTAGAGAGTAATACTTTTCCTTCGGTGAAAGCTGTCTGATGTAATAACCTCTTTCACCGAACGTCACGAAACAACGGTAACATCTGAAAAACCAAAGATTACCGTCGGAACAAGAAATTCGTCCAAGAGCATTCACAGAAACTCTCGTCTGACGCATCAAACGACAAAAGAAGCAAACACGAAATCGTCGCGACGACGGTATAGGGCAGATAGAAGCACCGGAGAGAGTTTCTCAAACGCGCCAGATTAAAACTTCCTTGGAAACTGTTAACGAAGAGGTAAACGAACTGTATCGGGGTGCATCGGTATTGTGTTAAAAAATAATAAATCCCTGTTTTGTTTCGTTCTATGCAACTACGATCCGTACGTATCTGCTACTCTTCGTAGTAGGTACTTTGAAAAAAAAAAAAGAAGAAGAAAAATAGCAACCTTCTTCGTGCAACTTTTACTTCTTCTGAAGACGTCAAAGAAAAAGAAACTGCGTTAACGTTTGTCTCCGTTGACGTCATAATTAATTTCCCTTTACTTGCCCACTTGTGTCTCGCTCTTCTCGTCATACTTACCCATTTGCTTGCAGTTCTCGCGAAACGTCTTCCAACTTGCTCCAACTCTCGTCCAACCTCCTCTTCCTGGTCTTTTTCGAACGTAATTTTGCTTCTTTTTTTTCGTTCAAAGTTTCCCTCTCGCTTTGTGTCTTCGCGCGATATCTTCTCCCTCTTTTGTATTATATATAATTGTTTCACCTTCTCGCACGTTGTTCTCTCCTTCGGCTTGCGCTTTTTCCAAGTGCAACAAATATCATTCCGATGCATCCAACCCTTTCTGCACGTTTTCTTACACTTTTCCCGCCTTCCGTATTCACCCCTTTCTCTTTTACTTCGCTCATCGTCGTCCTACTTTCTTCGTTTGCCAGCCGTGTCACAGCTGCAGCCAAGCGGACTCGAGCGTCGGAATACATCTCTTCTTGCGCGGAGCCGCGTGCACCGACGCTCTGCCAGCGGCGTTCTCCAAAGTTGCACGCGTATCTCGGCGGCTGGAGAACGCTCCGCTGCGTCCCGACGCTCGCCTCGCGGGTAATTCGCGCTGCCGATTAAGGGGCCTCGCGAATTTCACGCGAAAATTAGGCGCTCGAGTGTCACTCGAGGTGAACGCTCGACTTCTTCTCAGAATTTCACGGGATTATGATATCAGTAGGGTTCTCTTTCTCTTTTTTCTTTTTTTTTTTCTTAGTTTCAATGAATGCTACTTAACACTTGTGTTGAATATTTCTTTTCGGCGGAAATTTTCGTGCAAGAATCAGAGAAACGGGAGAATTTGAAATTACGATATTTTGCGAATTATTTTGCATTATTTACGAATTTTATTATTTATTCCCTTGTTTCTGGGATAATTTGTATTTTATCAAAAATCAGATACATGGGAGAATTTGAAATCACAATAATATCGTAAAGCTACTATTTGGGAATTATTTTATTTTAATCGTGAAGAATAATCTTTACTGTTACAAAATATTTATTCATTTATTTCTGCGTTAAATTATGTATATTACGAATGATACAGACTGTTGCCCTCGATTCTGCTTTCTTTGTAAATCATAAAGCTCTTTCGTCCCAACTTAATCTATTTAAAATTTACATTCCACAAAATTATCAAACCATTTGCAAAAATTGTCAAACAAAGATCTGCACACAACGTTCAAAGTCCTCGGCAAATGAACACACAAGAGTGCCTTCCGTAATAAAATTTCTGTCAAAATCAAACATAACACAAATTTCATCAAAATCGAACACAACCACGAAAATAATAATCTCGCTGAAATTAAAATCAATTTCTATTCACCAGCCAGAATTCCTTATTGCAAATGAACAAAAGCTGGAACGTAGTTCACAATAAAAACGTAATCTGCCGTTCAATAAACAAGTAAAAATCACAAAACCGCCCGGGGTTTACATTTTAGTATTACAGCAAAAATTCAAAAAAAAATGGAAAAAAAAAACAGAGAGAGGAAGAGGATCCAAGGGAAAATTTCAGTTACAAATATTACAAATATTGAATCAGAGGCACTGTCCATGTATCCCGGGCAGATTCTAATCCCCGTGGACTGGCAATTTTTTTATTTGCCCAGCGACTCGTATCTGTCGTATCGAATTACACGTGGAGTCGCGCGGATTTCGCCGGATCCCGCGTTTAAATTAAAACGTTCGTCGCCGTGAGAAGCTAGCGCGCGATCAATCTTTTGCCCGCCTGCCGCCGCCTTCTCTCACTCTTTTTTTTCCCATTTTTTTCCCTCCCCTGTCACCGGTATTACCGTATCGCGCCCGTCAGCTTATAAAGTTTCCACGGGTGTCGCGAATGAACTTGTTCCAATTACAAACGCTCGCAACTTTGTCCCACCTCCGCAGCTTCTTTCTGTCCGCGGACTAATTCGCCGGTCGCGTTCGTCGTGGCACAATAACGCCCCGGCCTGAAAACTCGCGTTTCTCCGTGGCTCCATGGAGCGTAAGTGTATATACGCAGAGTTTCTCAAGTGAATCTCGTTCGGCTGTGAACGAGCGCAATTAAACGGGTCACGGGCGAAACGGAGGAAACATCCCTTCGAGAGACCAATAATTCGTACGCTTACGTGGCTCGCGACCGCGAAAAGAAACGACCGTGAAATATTCGCCGGAACGGGATAGATGAAATTTCTTAATCTAAGGGGAGTCGTTTAGAAATGGGCGAATGAGGACGTTGAAGAGGAGGCAGAATGTGAAATACTTATCTTCTGTTTCGCGAGATGATCGTCGTCGTTGGTGGTTTAGAGGATGCTTTACCTTTCTGTTTTTAATTTCTGATTATATTGGTATATTCTGGTGTTTAGTATCTTTTCTAACGGTGCATGGGATAGGTGTGTGATTTGTGGGTTAATGTGAGATGGATATGGAACTTAAAATGTGAATAGGTTTTTCAGTTATTAAAAATGGAGTGAAATGGGTGATTTTAATTTCAACCACTATTTTTCTTGGAGTCTTATTACTTTGGGAATGTTTTTCTAATAGTAAATTCTGCTATAGGTGTATTTAGGTGTATAAACCGAATAAATTAAGTGGTCCACAAGGCAAATTCAGTAAATTAATTAAAAACGTAACACTTTCAAAATATTGTTTAATATTTTGCCTAGGTGAACCAATAAATTTTAGGCAGGTTACTCACATATTACTTTGGGTTAAAGTTAAGTTCCGTTTCTTCAAAAAAAAAAATACTTTAGATTAATAACAAGGAACACAAACAAACAAAGTTACTTTGAAAAAAATAGCAAATATAAAAAAATCAGAATCATAGAAATAAGAAAAAATAAAAAATTCAATTCTCAGGGTCCATCACTTATTGCTGAGTCGACCGCAGAATTTCAGACTTCGCCATATTTCACACTTATTACACTTCCTTACAAATACTCCAAAGAAATTGAAAAAAAATATTTCAACAATTTATTTACTAATCCTACAAATTTCTCCAATTCACACAACAAGTGAAACTTTCTAACGCGACTAATTCCCCGTGCAACTCCTACGTTCAATAAACCACCCCCGGAATAAAGACGCAACGACCCTCCGATATCAGTTACAACATGCTAAGCAAATTCCTCTAAATTTCTTCTTCGCGAACCCCTTTCGAAAGCCTTAACGAGACGAAACAGAGAACCGATGGGGTCGTGGCGCCGCGCCATCGAACCGTCCGCAACCTCGAGGGGAACCGCGAAACGCTGAACCGTCTGCGTGCTTGCTCGTTACAGGAACAGGTCACGAGACGGCCGCGCCGGCTCGGACTGAATTTGCGTCTGGCTCGCAGGAATCTCGCCGAGCCGTGACTTTGGTCACATCGCAACGCGTCTACATTCCGACTTCATGCATACAAATTATGTGATTTGTGGGAGATCCAGCCTTTCGAAAGTTTCCAAGTCCGCGGGACAAGGAACGACCGCCGTGGCTCTATCGTCGATCCTTCTTCGGGAGGGGCAAGTATGTCGTATTCGATCGCGTTAAATCGAACTTTGAAGTGGGAACAGAAAAGTTTGCCAATCGTGTGCACGAGGCTCGTTTCGACGCGGTTCGTTCGAAATTCTTTTCGTACGTGGTGTCATTGATGTAAGCAAAGTAGACGTGTATGCGTATGTGAAATTTAGTTTCGTGAATGATAAAGTGTGACACGCAACGAACGAGTTAGGTTACCATGTATCGATGCTTCTGGTATAAATGTACCTCGACTTTTCATGATTCTCAGTTTTTCCAATGCAGTGTGACACAAAATGGTCAATGTGAAAATTCTAAAAAAATGTAATTTATCATTTCTTTCGACAAGGTACGTCTTTGCAAGATAGTCGGAAATTTGACCTTAAATTGAGTTGACAGTGAAAAAATGTATATATCTCGAAATGAAAAATATATGACACTTTCTTAACCCTTTCGCTACGGCAGATTTTAAAGCGTAACGTGAATGACTCGCGGTAAATTTTTAACTATGCCTGCAAAATTTGTTATTTTGGCCGTATCGTTTTAAAATTCGGTTCGTTAAATTAAGGTGGAAATGCGTAAGAGATAAAATAGTGAATTTTCGCGAATTTTCAAAACGCCTATAGGCGCCAATAGTAACGAAAGGGTTAATCACCTACAAAATTTCCGAAATTTCCAACAATCCAGCTCCATATTTTTCAAAATTGAGTTGTATACACTATCTTACTGCACTTTATTACCGTTCTTTGATCCAGGTAATAATTGCATACTGATACCTCTTCATCCTACCATAAAATTACAACGCAGATCTTAGGCGAGCTCAGCACTCAGCCACAGAATCATCAATCGCTAATTCACAACCCGTCACAGTTAATTCAACAAAATTATCCCTAAGAAAGTTGCTCGTATCTTCACCGCCGCGACGTTTTGTCGTCTGGCGGCGTACACAGTTAACGAACTTACGTACGAAAGCGACGCAGGAACCGGTTGGGGGTTCGGTGAAGTTCAACGTGAACTTTTATTTTCACGGGATACACCGTTTCCCGGTAATAAGCTCGTCCCCGTGGACGAGAGTTACGGTCATCCGCAAAAATATTCGCTCGGCTCCTGGCCGCGCAAGAAATAGGATGTAATACCTTGGACGGCCTTTAAGCGAGACGCTTCTCCCGAAGAAATAGTAACGCGAGAGTTTATCAATGTGTCCTCTCCTTGTTTCTTTAGACACGTACGTATGCGTGTGTGTATATTGTTCCTCTATCCGGAGAGAGAGATATAAATTCGCGGGAAAAGTGGAGGTGATACGCAAGTTTCGTTGCAGAGGCGGTTAAACGGGGAAATGACCTACAGGTGAAATGGTGACGCTGTTACGCTTATTTATATTCATATCGAGATGGGATTGTCGAAACGACAGAGTTCAAATGAAACTTAATTTGGATGTTTATGTTTATCGTTACCGGGTTGATTGTTTTCAATTTTCCACGGCTTTCACGGACACGTTCGTCACTACCGAGAGTTTTATTCGATTTGATTTTTTGATAGGATGAGCCGTTGATTTCTCTCCGTTGATTCGTGTTTTGTGAAACTCCGCTGTTGTTTGCCCGGATAGTTTTAAAAAATTGCGAAAAATTCACACCTACTGAAATTCCTTTTTTCATTCTATCGTCTCGTTCTCGTGTGAATTATACTCTCGAGGTTAATTTCTCGTTTGTAAACATAGGAATATCGGAAAGTTTGCGGGAAATTTATTTAACACTCTATAATTTGCTAAACTAATAAAAAAAGTAATAAACTGAAATCTGGTGCCTTTGTAAAATAAATTACGGAATAATTTCCATTATTTTCAACGATCTTTCTGCGTTTCTCTCTCTCTCTCTCTCTCTCTCTGAAAACAGTAATCTTTTTTCTCGTAAACAAAGAAACACCGGATTACAGAGTGTTAAATTCACACCTCGTTAAAATCTCCGTAAAACAGAACTGACCGAGACAATCCTTAGCTTTCATCGAGACCGGCTGTTATTCAAATTGCGAAAGGCTGGGTGTTAGAACTGACGAGCGGCGGGAAAAGTTGTCGCAAAATCGTTGTTACACGCGGCAACAGTTTCCTCCAAGAATAATTACATCGTGAAATCAATGGAGCCCCATAGAAATTGCGGCAGTTCCGTCGGCTCATGTAACGACGCTACCAACTAATCCAGGCTCCGGCTGCTTAACGCATGGAAATTAATAATGAGACAGAATGGAAATCCTGGAGCGATAAGCCCGGGATCTACATAACTCCGGCTTGTGGATTATACAACGACGTAGAGCGGTGCCGTTGCGAATTGGACGAACGATCGAGAAACAAACATGGAACCGGTTCATTTAATCCGGCGCGAACGCGGCCGTCTAACTTGAAAATTTCCGCGCTCCCTGTGACGCGGAAACGCGCGGCAAATTAATTGCCTACTCGCGACAGGCGTTTCGTATTGTTCCACGTTAATTTCTACGTCGTGCCGGTGCGCGGGTTGTTTATTAAGATTGAATTTAAAAGGACGCTTATATTAAATTCGAATAGATTAACGAACGTGATGAACGATGATAGAGTAAAGTCAATTAGATCGGCATAAACACGGTGCGGTGATTTTTTGTATTACGTTCGGGTGGAAGAGAAGACTTGACAATTCAGAGTTCGATCGGCTATGGGTGTGCAGAGAATTTTGAATGATGAAAAGTGAACGGTAAATTAAACGTGAAGGCACGAGAGTGAAAGAAACAAAGTTACTATAGTAATTAAGAGGAGAATAAAATAAAAGGAAATACTAAAGCAATTAACGTGACGATAAAATAAAAAAGATTCGATTTCACTGATAAATTGACAGGAAAAATGTTATTACCAAAAATTATTTATTAAAATTTTGAAAATAATTACGTTATCAGATATAAACATCAGGAATATTTCTTATACAAACTAGTCGATAAATAGTGAATCGTATTGTATTTTAAAAATTGTGAAATTATTGGATCGACAAACTCTTTGGGTTAGCAAAATATTCGCAAATACCCAATTAAAATATCCAAACAGATTCGAAAGGAGATGATTTATTTTGTTGTGGTTAGAGAAGCAGGAGATGGCATTAGGCAAATAATAACGGTTCGCAGGCCATTGCTCGTCTCTCTTTGAATCTCCGCAGGCAGTTAAGGTTATTCTCGTTGAGGAGAACACTCGGGTGCAAAAGGAATTTTCGTATTCGCGTCACGTCGCCGTTGCTATACGTATGTACTTATACGGACACGCGTCAATTTGACGCATGAACAAAATTATACATTTTCTTTAGAAAACAACGTAATTATACACTGTTAACTTATAAATGAAAAATGAAACTATGTGATATATATTTATATAAAATTTATAATATTCTAAATCGAAATAATTGAAGGACACTTGGAGAGGCCACCGAAAACATGATGCTTTGACGGTATATTTCCGCGCCATTTGATCAACCACGTCTACTCCAAACTTAGTCTTTATTGCAATATACTAGGGTGCGTTTGTTATTGTCTTTTAATTTTACAGATCTACGCTTAGTGCTTAGTAACAATACCTTTAGCTTCGGCTTACTTTTATATATGCTGATATTGGCATATATCCGTCGAAACGCCGGAACGCGCGGCGGCATCATTATAAAATCAAGAGACCAGCTTTAAATGATCTCTGGGTCTTGGGACCTTGAATTCCTGAATTCTTGGATCGTGGGACCAAGTTCAGGTCACTGTGAAATCCAGAGACCAGCCTTAAACCACTCCAGGGTTCCAGAATCTCGAACTCTCTGATCATAGACTCTGAATCTGATCAGCCTTGAGTCCAAACACTCTGGAGTGCTCCGTGGCTAATCCCACGATCTCAAAATCAAGGAGTTTCAGCTTCCTGGACCTCAGGACGCCTCAAGGCTAATTCCACGACTCCTTGAGTCGACGAGGTCGTGGTCCCTGAACACAAAGACTACCCCACGATTCCAAGTACTTGATTCAAGGTCTCAGGACTCTAATGATGTTCGAAGCAGGTCCTACAACCTCGAGATCAAGAATTTCAGGTCTCTGGATTTCGATCTGGTCCGAGTCTAGTGCTCTGACAGTAGAACCACGAAACTGTAACGATCGATGTCCCTCGACCTCATAATCGTGGTCGTTGATGTCTTTCCACTTGCCAGTGTCTGTACCGCGTTCCTTGACCACAGAATCATCCAAGTTGAATTCGCCGTCGTTTCGCGGTATTTCGCGGTCTACGAAACTACGCGAGCTCCGTAGTTCCTCTATGGTACCTAAAGTGTCTTTCCTCTCTCCAATCCGATCACACCTGTCGATTCTGTTTCCCTTTTAATTTGTCTAACTTCTTCCGTGCTAGAGGCAACCCACGCATCCGTTCTTTCTGTGTTTCAACTAGCTAACTGCAATCTTCAGCGTTGACCACTGGGCTAATGTTCAGTGACGCGGTCACCGACATGACTTGTATTCGCGAGATACAAGTATAGTCGCGAAACCCTGATCTCACGAATGCTTAAGCGGCAAATGGGCCGAGCTTAATAGCGGCCCGTTTCCATTGGGCACTGGTAGTCGGTTAAACGCGTGTATTTCGACAGGAAAGCTCGAAAGCACGTAACGCGAGCTTCAGCCAGTTTGAGTGCCAGAGATAACTGAACTGGTAGCCTCGGCCGCGGACGAGTTCTAGGTAAAGAGAAACACCTCCGTCTATGGAATTCGGTTGTATCGTGCTAAATATCAGCAACTGACGGAACGCGTGTGCGCGAAGAACTCCCGCGTTTTCAAACTAATTACTAATCATACTTTCTTCACGTGCAACTCTTTCGTGACCACTTTGTTTCAGAGTCGACCTTTCGGGACAAAAGTTTACGTTTGACACGTTCGCTGCCACCAGAAAACTGATAGCACGTTGGGTGATAGATTCTGGTCCGCATATGCTGCGTCGGTGGCAGCGAAAGTGTTAAGCTTAAGAAACACAAGCTGTTCTAAGGTTTAATTTGCTATTTCGTGTCTCACATGATCATAGAATGAAACAATAAAGAATGAGCGAGTGGGCAATGACTTTTTTTTTTTGTTATTAACGACGTTTCTGAAACTGATTTCTAAATAAAATATTCTCGTTATAGACTCTTAACGTGTAACGTGTATTTCATTTACAGAATATTCCTACCATAATTTTATCTTCATTCACAAGAAGTAAACACGACGTCTAATTCATTTGTTTTCAATCATTCACCCCGTATAACACTACGTGTCTTAGAATTTACGTATCGTCTATCTACAAGTCTCATTTTATTTGTTTCTCGATGTACTATTACACTATTACCAGCGAATTTTTCACAACAATCATTAATTCTCGCAATCAACCATAATGTCTCTTCTCAAGAACGAAGAGAAATCTGATTACAGACTATTAAATACTACTTTCCTACGCAAAATCAGATTGTCGGCGACGTACACGAGCAATTTCACGGAGAAACCCGAAGTACGAAACTTTGTGTTTACTTTTTCACACTTCCCAGGATCACACGTACGCTCTACAGGAATCGAAAATTCCGAGCAAAAACTATTGACGTCTAGTTCCACGGAAGAGTCAGTCGCGTTCGCGTTTCCAAACTCAGTCGTACACTATCCTCGTCCCGCTCTTCGTCCTACAAGATTTTCGCAGCGTCGTTAGCGACGAGCCGGGCTTATTGACTTTATCGCGAAGCAAAGTCGAGCCAGCCGGAATGTTTACCGCGATTGTGAACGAGTTGGCAACTGTTAAGCGTCTGCGACAGACAGTGCTAGGTTGGATCGCGCGGCGCGAACAACCGAAGGTGTCGATGATACGCGTGCTGTTGACACACTTTCGCGTGCTTCGTACAGCTCATCGCGGGATTCGCGGGCGGCCTGATCGATCGTGGCCCATCGATAGCAAGTGCAACGACGAATTCTGTGGATTTTCAAGGAGACTCGGCTTAAGCGCCACGCTTCGTACGACATGGACGGAATTTCCAGCACAAGGTACGTTGTTTCGAGGGTTCAATTCGAAGGAAGAAACGTGTGTGTTAGTAGCCACTGTCGGGCTAAGTGTTTTGTGAATTTCGACATCACTTGCGTTAGGCTCGAACGAAGAGAGGCGTTTTCGGTCGTAAAAGGTGTAGTTGGTGGAAGAAATGAATAAAGTTTCGAAAGGTGGCCGATCGACAAGAAACTTGGGGGAAGGAAGGACGTGAGAGGACCGCAAATATAAAATATTAGCTTTGGCCAATCATTAGTTTCCAAGATATGAATAGAAAACGTAGTATCATACATCGAAACTGCGTATACAGACGTTAGTAAGACATTGGGTGGTCTAGATTAGAACTACGCTCGAAGATAAACCCTTTGACTGTTATCGGCGCTTTTAAATATTCTTTATATTACAAATATAAAATGTGAAAGAATGGTTAGAAAAGAAAATTATAGCGGTAACTTAATTCGTGAACGTGTTTCATAGATAGTGATTATTAAATGCTATAACTCTTTACTTCTGAGTGGTCAGCAGTCAAAGGGTTGAAGCATTAAGTACTGCTTTTTCCTGGGAATTGAAACAGAGATAAAGGATACTTCGTGCAGTCTTGATTAAAGTTTTCAGCCTTAAAGCGTTAAGTAGAGGTACAGATTGACGCAGCGATACCCAGAGTCGCATATTGAATCAAACCTAAGGCACACTTCATGCAGTCCTGATGGAGGTTTTCAATCTTTATCTTCTCAAATTCCTGCCGATATGCTTGAACGTGTCAATTTTGACACCCGACCAATCTTACTTACGATTTTGTTATATTTCTTCCACCAACTATACCACTTTTTGACATCGAAATTTTTAATCAAGATCTGAACACTTGCATTAGGCAACAAAGAGTACAGGCTTCGAAAATCGATACTTTTCAAATTCCTTCAAACAGAAGGAACCACATCTAACACACTAACAAAAACAAACGTCAATCGAAAAGTAAGCGATCACTTACACACAGCGAAGGATCAACAACAAACGAACACTGTTAGTAAAAGCGTAAACACAGACCTGAACGAAAGACTTCTTGTAAGGAACAAGGTTAGAACGAGACTCTTTAGTACCTCGTAAAGAACAGGAATAAGAGTTTTACGAGGGAAAACGCGATCGGCAACACGTAACACGACAATTGTAAAGGACAACGATAGAAGACGATATCACACGAATCTACAGCGCGGTATCACGGATCTTATATTTCAACTAGGCTTAAGTGATAAGTTTCATAAAAGCCAGCGTCTTCGATACATCGTCGCGAGTCTAAGCGGGATTTACGATCTCGTGAAATTCGTATAAGAATTGCGGTGTGCGGAACGTAACGCAGAGAAACGCTCGAGTATAGATTCTAGCTCGAGAGGAAATCTATTTCTTAGACAAAATATTTCCTCCGTGAAGCTCAAGAAAAAGGTACTTTAATTGTACAAGTTTATTTGTGATCTACACTACTAGTAAATTTTGATCTCTTAATTAACAGGATTAGAGAGTATTTACATTTGAACGGGTGTTGCTTAGGAAGCCTCGTTTCGAGGTGTTTGCGTTTTCTTCTCATCTCGATTCAACAGAGCAGACGGAGGGATATTCGTGGAAATTGATTTTGCGATATAAGCGGTACGTTATTGCGATTGGCGTTATCTGTAGAAGGGTTACGGTAGATATCAGCGGTTGAATATCGCGCGACCTCTGAAACTCGTATTAATTAAACTTAAGGTCCGGGAATAGAATCTCAATAGGCACAATGCTAAATATCTCGTAGTTCACGGGCCGTAACGCGAATCGATTGATCGTTTAAGGTCGCGTGCGAGGGATTGTATTTCACACGAGTGTCTGTCATACTTGTAATCAAATTTATCAGAAAGTTAGAGATATAACGGAGTAATTGCAATTAACAGTGTTTCTTTTAATAAATATTTTATTAGCAACATTAATTCGAGGGATTTTTTTGAAGTTGAGTAAAGACTGATTGATTCGTCAAGTTGTTGACTCTCGATTAGCATAATAAAGATGTATTTCAAATAAAAATTTTTATTGCAAGTTAATTCCAGAATACGTATTCTCGTTATACTGAAAAATATTTTCCATTAGACCGCTTGCAATTTAATAATTTCAATTGGAAATTCATACGTGTTAAGCCTTTCACTGCTGTTGGCGCCTATAGGCGCTTTGAAAATTTTTCCTTTTGCACCTGTAGGAGTTTTGAAAATTTTCTCGCGTGTCCTTGGAGCCTACGGTAGTGAAGATTTCCTAATTCCTCCCACACTTTCATCTTAATTTAATCCCCAATTTTTGCCCTTTACTCTCTTCCACCTCAATTTACCAAAATGATAAGTTTTCAAATTTAAATTTCAAAATTTACCAAAGTGATAAATTTCTAAATTGAAAATTCAAAATTTTCCAAAAATTTGAAAACACCGAAACGAAAGATTTTATAGGCGCCATAGAACATCTACTGTCTGCCACTTGCATTACACACTAAAACCCAAAACGAAGGGGTTAATTTTCATGGGTTAAAAATGTCACGAAGTACCTTTAATCCCGATCTACAAGTTCAATTCTTATACCCATTCAATAGTCGGATGATGTTTAATTAGCCACGGAAACAGAGGCGCGCTACCTTTACGAGGTATCGAAACCGCAGAGCCAGAGAGTACAAGCATGAACGATTGTGTTAATGAACAATGGAAAATTAGAGTGGCGCGCGATCAGGACTTATGGAAATGGCCAAAGGATCGTACCGGTCCGTTGTAATTCTTGAGAGAGCGCGAGCTTTGAAATTTGTGCGGTGCCCCGCGGGAATGCGGATCTATTTGGATCGCTAATTTCGGCAGTTAATTTTAGGGAGGCTAACCATAGTAATGGAGTTTGCGGTGTGGGCCAAGCTTCTCATCCGTTATCGATAACGTCGATGGCTGAGCTCCGTGTACCGGATGTCAGAGAGAATTGGACGTGTACCGAACACGTTTGAAATTCCTAC